>NC_141755.1:49058065-49358065 GCF_982258835.1 Parasteatoda tepidariorum
GCAAAACCAAGAATGCTTTGATTTCATATATTTCAATATTAAACTGAATATTAACTGTTATCATCGAAAAGAATTAATTTTCTTAAATGCAGAATAAGCAGTGTGTCAATATCAATGTCACTTTTTTTCGTTGACTACAGTTCCTTCTATGTCCTATTTGTTCTCTAAATGAGCCAAAATTGTCAGAAATTAACATCAATGTGCAGATATAATCTTAATATGAAACTTGTTTTAAAAAAATGATAATCACAATAATACAGACTTTGTCCCAAAGAAATGAATATATTTTTAACACATTTAATTCAATATATATATATATATATATATATATATATATATATATATATATATATATATATATATATATATATATATATATATATATATATATATATATATATATATATATATATATATATATATATATATATATATATATATATATATATATATATATATATATATATATATATATATATATATATATATATATATATATATATATATATATATATATATGCAAACACTATAATATTTTTCAATAAGCAATATTGTTAAGAACAGGGTAATTTTTAAAAAAATATTTTAATAATATTCAGCAAAATAACTATAAATGAAAGCATTAATTTTGCGGAATTAAAATAAACAATGCACCAATAGCATTTTCTTTACGCTAAATACATTTATAAATTTGACATTATATATATATGTTATAATATTTCTCTATATACAATATTGTTAATGACAGGATCATCTTTAATAAATATTTTAATGTTCTCCTTCGTTGTGCATCTTGACAATGCCACATATAATTGACCATGAGAAAAAATAGGCCGTTCAATATATAGCCCAACTTTATCGAAGGTTTGGCCCTGGGCCTTATTAATTGTTAAGGCATAAGCTAATCTAACAGGAAATTGTCGTCGATAAAGCACAAATGGTAAGGAAGAATTACTTGATAATGTATTTAATTCTATTCTTGGAAGATTGACAATACTACCATTTTTATTACCAGTAGCAATTTGGCAAGTCAATACTCTTTTCCCTATTTTAAGAACGGTCAATCGAGTTCCATTGCAAAGGCCATCAACAATAGATATGTTCCAGATCAGCATTACAATGCATCCAACTTTTAATTTGAGCTGATGAGGTGGCAGTCCCGGGAGATTTATGGAGTTTAAATATTCAATAGAATACCTTAAAGTAGCTTCTCTCCCGTCTGATTTATCTACTCCATATAGTGTGGCCTTATCAATACTATAACTTATAACCTCTTCACCTGGCACACGTGATAAAATATTTTCATTAACTTTGTTAACTTCATCATTTTGCGGTGATAATATGATGTGATTAATGAAGTTAGTATTAAGACAATCGATTTTTTCAAAAAACCAAGAAATGATATCTTTACAATAAAGATCAGGAGTGCTTGCATCAAGATGTAAAAGTTCTCCATTGCCAATTGTCAACAACCAATTGGCAAATTCTTGGTTACCAGCTTTAACTCTCATATTAATTGTCAAATGGAGGATTTCAAAAAATTACCAAAGAAAAGAGTATTTTATAGTTTCATTAATAACCTGCATATGTGTAGCTTTTTTAACGACAGGTAACACTTGTCGAAAATCTCCACCTAAAATGATTATCTTACCACCAAATGGTATCTCATTAGCTAGAAGATCACGAAAAGTTCTATCGATCATTTCTATTGCTTTTCTGGGAATCATACTTGCTTCGTCCCATATAATAACGTCAACATTTTTTAAGCGAATCTTATCACATTTTTTTAAAATACAAATCCCATCGTCACTTAGATCAATAGGCAGATTAAAAAATCTGTGTGAAGTAGTTCCAGATGGAAGTAACATTGACGCAATGCCAGTCCAAGCTACACAAGCAACTTTCATGCTCTTTGACACAAAATAATGATATAATCCTTTATATAGGAAGGTTTTGCCAGTTCTTCCTGGACCATCGATAAAAAACAAAGTTTGCTGATTTGATGATTCATCGGAGACAGACTTTATTATTCTTTGAAAAATGAACAGTTGATCTTCGTTAAACTTAGCATTTATCAGAGTAAACTTTTCAACTGATTCGTTTATATCCATAGCATAAACCAGTTCTTCATATAATGGGGGCTCGGGTAATCCAAAGTCCTTACAACTTCTATTTTCAGAATTCAACAACTGTTCAATGTGTATTAAAGCATCGTTGGCATCGGCATCTTTATCAATCATTTGTTCATGAAAAATATTGTATAATTTTACTGCATCTGATGGCTCATCACATATTAAATAGTACACGAAAAAGTGCCTTAATTGCTTAGGCATCATATTAGCTGCTGCCTCTTCCATAACTGCTGTAGATTCTTCACAGCATTCAGTTAAACCCATAGCAATTGCTGATTCTCTGAATGTTTTATACATCGTACCTTGTTCGCAGATCTTCATAGCTGAAAGCTCCAGGAACTCTACATAAAATGAGTTTCAAGAAAAACCTCTCAGAGTCTCTAGGAGAAACATTCATTAAACGTCCAACGACATGGACATTATTTTTCCTTGGCATCCATTTTTTCAATTTGTAATTACAAGAGTACTTTTCTGGTATATTACCGTACAAAGTAATACGTGCAGTTGGATCTTCTTTATTCAAATTAAACCACGCTAATAACATGGTAAGGGATGCTTTTTTATTTGAAACTGCAGCAGACTCACAACCTTCCTCAAATCTGATGTGTTGCTGGCCAGGAAGATGCACTTGAAGCCTAACAACAGTGTGACTTCTATTATGCAGTGGAATTTCGTTTAATCGCCATGCAGCCCAATATAGCGGCTATCTATATAGCTTGCAATTTCATTGTCCTCTTGAACAATAGCAATTCTGGCTCTATCATGGCCTTTATGAATATATTTATGTATATATTTAATAGCCATCACTGAGGAGCAATATTCAACATTTATATGGCAATTAAATTTGAGTAAAAGATACGGATTATGAGGTACAACCATGCGATTATCTACATACACAGTGGTGCCTTTTATTTTAGCAGGATATTGGTATAATTTATTGATGTTATTTCTTCTCCGATATCTTGGAAAACCATCACCTGTCATATCTGTTTCATTGATAAATTCTTTAGGAAATCCTTTTGAGCATTCTTTTTTTTCTTCATTCCAGCAAATAAGGCCTGCAATATGAGGTCCATGCATCATGTGTTTTAGTTGATGAGAGTGAAGATAGTTATCATCAGAAAGCTCAGCAGTTATAAATCTGTCAACATCTTCAGGCTTTAACAACTTACAGTCTGTTCGGAGTGAAGCAAGAATATGAACATGTGGGAGCCCTCTTTTTTGAAATTCTATCGTATAAACGTATGCCACAATAGGGCCTAAAACATGTTTTTTTGTTAAGTCATGAATTAATTCATCCACTTTAGCTTGGAAAATCTTTGTGACGATTATTGAAATGTCATTTACAGTAGTACCTTTAATGAAATGATCTTTTAAAGTTTCAGTAATTTCTGGCCACTGCGGATTACATGTCATCGTAATAAAAAAATCAGGCCTTCCAACCTTCCGACAAATAGCAATTGCATCTTGATACAGTTGTTGCATACTTCGAAGTGACCCAATATACGTAGCTGGTAGTATAACAGCTGTGCCCAACCTTACTCTGTCAGTTTCATTTAAAGAATTCCTTTCAACATGGTCAATTAACCCTTGATAGCATTCAGTGCGCAGGGTTCCTTGATTGTTTCTAATGAAATCTAATCGCTGACTTTCAACCAACAAATAGCAATTTATCACATACTGCTGAGATAATTTTCCAGCATGCAATAACGGGTTAAAAGGACCATTAGGTCGTAAGGCTAACCTATGCCCATAATATTGAATTGGACTTATTTGTTTTCCTTTTTGCGAAGGCATTTGATAAGTCCATCCTAAATCGCCTTTAGGAAAAAGTAAAGGAAAGACCATAGGATCAGCATGTTGAGATCTTTGGTTTATTATACTCGTTTCTCTTATTTCTTGTTTAGGATATACAGTTAAATCGCATACAGGAACAACACCATCTTTGGAAACAATAATGGCAGCTAATTCAGAAGAAGTAGGTTTATTGTATCTTCTTTTATCATCGAATATAAATCTTTGAAATTGTAAAACAAATTCACTATCATGAATAGTTAAATCTCTGAGCATCCGATATTTCTGTGCATATGGATTGACTTCCCTTAATAATTTTTCAATATGCCTTGTCAACTGAAGATTGTCTAAATTCATGCGTAGTTTAATAGCCTCCTCAACACTGTCATAAATATATATTTGTCCATTCCTTGGAGCATTGGTTGCTGAATTTAGGGATGTTGTCGCATGGTGATATACTTGTCCTTGAATTTTTATCAACGGTGGACCTCTGCTTTCATCTTGAAGAAATTTAGCACTAAAAGTGGCAAACGCAAATGATGAATTGTATACACGGATATTTTGCCTAAATAATTTTGCTTCTTGCTCATCAGAAAGAAGTAAGTTTTTCAAAAATAAAGGATATTCATGCAGCGGAGGTATATGTATGTTATCATTATGGCAGCAAGAATTAACAGAGCGCCCTTTTGCAGAAGCAAATCTCAAAGCTCCACAATAACTGCATTTTGAAAACATTTTGCCAAGACTATGTTTTGCCACTTTGATAGGTAACAATTTCGATAAATCACCAGCAAACTCATGTTGTTTTGATTTTAAAATAGGTGGATTAGGATTTTGGTCCATATCATTGTCAACATTGCGAAAGCGAATTGGTACAGTGTGCATTCCAACCACATTTTCTGTATTTACAGGTCTGGTTTGATGTGGGCAAATGAAAGTCGATGTTGTTGCGACTGTGTAGCAATCATATATGGCAGTACTTTTACTTTCGTTACTTGTACCGTCGGTACAAGTAAAAAGTACGTACTTTTACTTGTACTTCGTTACTTTTTAAATTTAGTACTTTTACTTGTACTTTCGTTACTTTTTTAGGGAAAAAGTACAAGTATTTGTAACGGAAATGTCGAATGAAATCGTTACTTTTTTCTAAAACTCGATAAGCTTTCTAAATTAAAAAAAATAAAAAAATTAAATTAAAAGAAAATGCTTGTTTTTTTAATTTATTGATTAATTAACGGATTTATTTTTAATTAACGGAAAGCATATCGATTTTGAATCGATATCCAATCGTAAAAAAATTATATGTGAAATATAATACTGCCGTACCTTCTAGTGCTCCAGTGGAGCGCTTATTCAGCGTGGCTAAGCACGTTCTGAGAAATTCTCAGTGACACCACTTTCGAAATGCAATTATTTTGCAAAATGAATAAAAATATTAATTAGCAAGTTATTTTCATTCATTTTCGAGTTTTATGCATTTATTTAATACATTTTAAATAAAAAATTTCGGATTTTGTTATTACGTTTTTCAATTTTCTTTTTGTACTCACTAATAATACATTTTTGTCTTAATACATTTTTTACTAAATACATTTTTACCTACTACATTTTATACTAAAATTATGTTTATGCCCGACTTTGTCAAACAACGCCCAGTCAAATCTCTAAGAACTTCAGAACTATTTGTGCTATTGAAAACTATTATAATTACTATTTTAACTCTTGAAAACTCGAAGGTATTAATTTAGCCGCTGATACTAAAATTCGTTTACAAATTTTAATTATTCCGTTAGGCAGAAATGTTCGGAAAATGATTTTCTCGTACGACTTCAGCATTAGCCATTGTTACGAATAAAACTGTAGACTGTTCTGTTTCAACTTATACTGCACATTCAATTATTTTTTACTAGCTCAAAGATCACAAAGCTATCAAAGCTATCCGTGTTTGCTTTGTTTATGTTTGTGCTTTTAAAACGCGCTTCTATAGAGTAAAACAATTTTAAATTAATGGTAATTTAAATAAATAAAAATAATAAACTAAAAATTAAAATAGATAAAATTTCTTTTTCATGCAAATCCATAAAAAGCTTGATATTAAAATTATATTTGATTTTAAAATCATATTATACGATTATATTATAAAATTATATTATAATATTCCTCCGAATTTAAAAATAAAGTAATGTCCATAACTTTCAAAATTAAGAATAATTAAATAAATAACAACAATTTTGCAAAAACATTAAAAAACATAAGAATATTATTCAATAAAATTTCATGTTACTTTGAATTTTCGATTTCATAGAAATGTACTTTTAAATCGTTACTTTTTTTGTTTAGTACTTGTACTTTTACTTGTACTTTTTACTCGTTACTTTTTAAAATACGAACTTTTTACTTTTTACTCGTTACTATTTTTAAAAATACTTGTACTTTTACTCGTTACTTTTTAAAAGTAACGTTGCCATATATGGTAGCAATTACACACATTCTCTTTTAGCTCAACCTTTGTTAGTTTAACTTTTTTTTTGTTAGTTGAATCATCATTAGGTTGTATAAGCAAAAGAGCATTATTTTCTTCTATACTATGAAGTTTACGTTTTTCCCGCTTTCGATTAGCTTTCGCATTGAGTTGCGACTTTTTAGTAATGTTAGGTCTTTTCTTTTTAGGCATTACTTGTAAATAAACAAATCGAATTAAGATTTAAAACCAGATTAAACTTACGAATTAACGTTTTAGAAAACAAATAATCAGATTAATCAATATATCAATACGAAATAAGTTGAGATGTTGTAAAACTGAAGAATGAAATTCTAACTATTTTGTGATTGGTTGCATCTCTGAAAAAGAAAATTCAGACTTGTAAATCGCTTTTTTAAGCTTGCCGTTTTCAGACATGTGATTGGCTGTTGTGAACGGCGGTTATTCTTCATTATTAACTGCAAAATCGTGCTTTAAAACTAAAATAAATAAAAATTTAAAATTATGTAAAAGATTTGAATGCCCTAAATGTCTTCCCTGAAAGATTCTGAATGAATTGATTCCTTAATCTTAGATTTTCATCACGTAGTTAAAAAGTTTTTCAGGGGACAAAATTAACTGCAAAAACTTTTTTTTAGAATAGAGAGATATCTTTTTCTTACTATCTAAAAAATCAAATTTACGTTTAGATAGGAAAACAATTAGAATAGTTTTTAAAAAAAATTTTAATTATTTTTTTTTTTTAAATGATCCAAATGATGGGTAAAATAGCAATCCTGAAAAATTACTGAAGACGTCTCTTCAGCTTGGTATGGCCAGCATACAACAAAACTTAAAACAAAATTGGGACTCAGTCCATCAATATGGAAACTTTGATTAATTTAGTTCAAAATCAAATATTTTTCATGTAGAATAATAGAGCAAAATACATAACTTATTAGATTGTGTAAAAAAATTATAACCAAAGCACCTTAATCTTATAAAATTAGCACTATTAATAAATATACATTAAAGTTGATAGAAGCTAAAAAAAATTTTTTTTGTATACCTCTTTTTTTTTAAAAAAAAAAAACATAAATACAAAATAAATTACTTTTGTAATATTATATTAGTATGCTTATTTAAATAGTTAGATACACAGTTAGATATAGTTCAATAAACAATTTGAGAATATTTTATGACATTTTTATAAATATATACTATATCAATTTTATCACTACCAAATCAAATAGAAAAAATTCAAATAATGTAATAAAAATGCTGTTCATTAATAAGTTTAATTAGTTACATCATTTCAAACCAAATAACCTCACAAAAATAATAAATACGGCACCATTTGTAAGAGTTTAATAATTTTATTATTTGGTGCGTAATAAAGTAAAGTAAAGTTATTTGTGTAATTGTAGTTAATAGATTGAAATATTTGGTATATGTACTAGTAATTGGATATAGTCATGATTAAAAAAAGTTAAATGATTGAAACGTCGTGATAAATAAAATTAAGGCCGAAAATATATATAGGTAATTAAATTAAATTAAGGGGGATGTGATCGTTAAGGAAAGTGGTTGTACAATGCAATTGTGGGATAACAATAACCCAATAGGTTCAAAGGGTCACAAAGTGTGAGGTTTGAACAAAATTGGATGATTTGGTATCACCAAATTTGGAAAAAGGGCGAAACTAAAATAAATTAAATATTAAAGATAAATAAGGTAAAGTCATGCTATCTCAACATATAGCGCTTTTAAAAACGGAAACTGAAATAACCAGAGAGAGCATTCTCACCAAATGCGATCTCTTCCGAAATTCACCCTATCAGCTACGGCAATCTCATACTATTAACCTAGGCAGAAGTGAGTAGTCTTTGTCGATAGATCTCTATTTTAGTATTTTGTCGAAGGCGCTTTTTTTCACGAATTTATATATTACGAATTTATTTGACGATTTTTGATTTATATCACGAATTTATTTGTTTTATTATTGTTATTAGTTATTTATTGAAAAATGAGTCTCAGTCGTGCTGTTACTCTTTAAGATTTTATACTATAGCACATTTCTAATAGGTTTAACGAATTACATGTCATTTATTTGAATTCAAATTTATTCTGACTTAGTATTTACTAAAAAGATGTAATTTTTTTAAAAAAAAAAAAGTTGTTACATGCATGATTGTTTTGAATTCTTAGAATTTTGTGCATTTGCAATGTACCTAAGTTAGTAGAGAGCGAAGCGAGCTTGGTTTGCGAAGCAAACCATATAAGATTGCGTAGCAATTTTCGGGGGTTGGCGAGCGTTAGCGAGCAGGTGGCGCAGCCCACTAGTTCATTTTAATCGCCTTGATCTTACTTGAGTGAAAGTATGTTCCAGTGAGGGATTAAAATTTCCTGATTCCGGATCCACAGTTATTATTTTGGAAAAATTTAACTGTTTGACGCAGACGGAACACCGGTGACCTCTTTCATATATTTTTTCTTCTCTCTCTAATTACAAGCAAAAATATATTTTGGTATTTTTTAACTTTATTGTTAGGAAATAAGCCGTGCCTGGAAGAGCTTGCTTTTAATGCAGAAAAAAACACCAGTGTTTCATGCTGTATTTCATAACTATAAATTATTAAAATGCTAAATATTATATTTTTCACTTTTATATATTATTCACTTTTATATATTTTCACTTTTATATTTTTCAATATTTTTTTAAAATCTAAATTATTACCAAATAATGAGAAAATTATAAAAAACATGTTTAATAAAAATTCTGCGTCGAAGGATTAAGGTTATCTTAATTGGGGTTTCCATAAAAAAATCCTATTTTATTTTGCATTTGAGGCAGAACACTTCTTAGAATTTTTGATAAAAAATCCGAATTTTTTCGTTTTTTTTATTGAAATATTTTAACTATTTATTTATTATTATGCTTTATATAAAATAAATATTTTTTTAAGAAAATTATTTGATTTATTGTGTTTTTTCTTGGGGTAGGGCTTTATTTAGTTTGACTGATATGTACAAAATCTTATACAAAATTGCAGTTGAGCTTTCTTTTTTTTTTAGCATAATTTTCTTTTTCTTTATAAATAAAAAAACTTCAGAAGCAGTGTTTGGAAGAGTTTATCTTTAACTCAAAAAAAGACACCGTGTTACATACTGTATTTCATAGCCATAAATTATTAAAATGAAAAATATTCTGTTCTTCACTTGTTTATTTAATACAAGATAATGAAAAAAAAGTATCAAAAGCAAGTTCAATAAAAATTTTGTGTCAAAGGAATCTGAAATATTTAATGATTTAATTGTTGACTGAATTTCCTACATATATATACAATATTGCCAGTATAATTAAATAAAATTGTTTCACCATACGTCCGTTTTTTTCTTTTTTCTTTAGATAATTTGAGGATGAAAATCTTAAAAATATTATTAAGAAGTGCAAAGGAAATAACAAAAACAATGGAAATAAATGCAAGAAAAGTATTAAAAAACTATTGATTCCAAGGATTAAAGATTAAATTACCCAAAAATAATTACATGCAATAAATTATTTTTAGTAAATATTTATTATTTTTTATTATTTTATTTAATAATGGTCGAAAAAGTTTCGAATTGTAAATTGTTAATTTTGAATATAATTTCACTTGGCAAAATACAAAATTTGAGCAAAATAGGTTCAATAATTCCGGAGAAATTGAATTTCAAAGAAGTAAGATATTTAAAATTCAATTTCTCGGCAACTATTCAATCGATTGTGCACAAATTTAGTACTTTGCCATTTAAAATTACATACTTTAAAATGGTGGAAAAAAAATTTTAGACCTTACAATTCAAAAATTTTCGACCATTATTAAATAAAATAATAATAAATACTTACTAAAAATTATTTTTTTTGCATGGAATTGTCTTTGGATAAACGAAATTTATAACGGTGTGCAAATATTTTTTTCAATTCGCTTAAAAAGTTCAAGAGGTATAGCGAAATATGCAAAAAGAAAAATGAACATAAAGAGGTTCAAAATTTGGAGCGCTTTCCTGACCAAATCTACTGAGACCATATTTCCCAGATTGCAGCTACCCCCTATATTTCGGGGGTCAGAAATCCGAATCCACGAAAAAGAGGTATGTCTATTCATTGAAAGTACGTTTTCGTCTCTGATTTCGTAACTTAAGATATTGTCTGTGCTAATTAGTTAGCATATTAGAGGCCACCCTCACGAGCCATTAAGATTGAGGCCTAGAACGTGAAGATCCGATCATTAGATCAAAAATTAGTCGGGATAGTCCGTATTTTTTTAAATTTTTTTTTGGCGCACTGTTTACCAATTTTGAAATATTTGGAATCGATAGTATTAAAATAAGGGGAAAAAAATAGCTGTTAAATCCTTTTAACGAAATTTTTCTCGAAGCACTAACGTTCTTTTTTTTTCAATTGCACGACAGTTGTCCCTACACACCCCGGATTGTCGGCTGGGATTCAGCAACTACGCTAGCAAAAACTGACCATCTCAGAAGTCTGAAATGCTTAGAACTTCTCTTTGTCTCTTCCAGCAATCTTACAGGTCTTTCATGAATTGACCTTCGTATTCCTCAATAGCGATTAGTTAAATTTTGAAAACTTTTTTTTTCTTTGTTCCTCATTTAAGTATTAATTGTCAACCTCTAAAACTTCGTTTTTTGAAAACGATTCTACGAAATCATGTTAAAGCGAATACATTACATTATAACCTGCATAATTGATGTTACTACACATCGATCGCTATTCTAAAATGTTTGAAAATATACAGTGAATAGAAAGGTATCTTTTTTCTTTTCTTCTCAAGTAAAACATTTGATATCACTCAGAAGGGATTTTCGTCCAAAAAATCTATTACAACCGAAATGTTTCGGGTAATAAATAAAACTATTTCTTATTTTGAATACGCTTCTCAGCTTGACAGTGTATATGCAGTTTTTTTTCTCTAAATTTTAATTCAATCGATTTTACAATTCTACTCAGAAAATGTACATTTGGTTTTCCTATAAATCTCACGGACTGATTACACTGGGAAAAAAATTTTTTTTTTGTTGCGTGGGATCTTCTAGCGGACCTTGAATATTTTCACGTTGCTGCTTTCAAATCTCCAATCGGTTCTCCTCTCTCCAAGTTTTCTTTTTAAAACACTACAGCTACAGTTTTCTATTTTAAAACGATATTTTAAGCCTATTTTTTGTCGAAATATCCAAGTTTTAAAACGTTATGTGTAAGAAATGATCGCGTAAATTTTCAAGCAAACTTCTAGGGGAGTTAGGGCACATCATCAGGATTTTATTTTATTTTATAACAGTCGTTGAACAGCCGACCCAATTTTCGGGTTTACCACTACTAATATTCAACTCCGTAGCCTTGTAATTTTGAACCCAATCCAGAAGACAAGGGAGAACTCCTGGATCGAGTATTGGGAGAAATTTGCCTTCGTGGAGGACTTTTTGATGGAACTAACCCGCATCTCGGTGCAAGCCGGATGCGGATTCGTATCGACCAGCCATCTTGGGATTCGAACTCGGTTCACCTCATTGGAACGTGGACTCTCTATCCCCTGAGCCATCGCGGCTCGCATCAGCAGGATTAAACGTCGACATACGCAGCTAGGAGCACTTCCCTAGTATGAACTGTTTATGTGTGTGATTCTGAACAGGTGATGATAGGGTAGTGGCCTTAGTGGCGTACTACGACTTTTCCACCTATGCTGTTTTAATCTCGATGATGAGTTCTAACTCGCCAAGGAATTTGTTTCAACATTTACGCCACCCCCTGTTATATATAAAGTTTTTAAACTTGCACATTTTGATAAAAAATAGACTAAAATTATTATTTTGAAGAGAAAACTGTAGCTTGAAGGGAGGAACCGCTTGCAGATTTGAAATCAGCAACCTGAAAATATCTAACATCAGTTAAAAGATCCCACGCAACGGATAAAAATAGCTTTTTCATCAGTGTAATCAGTCAATGGGATTTATACGAAAACCAAATGTACTCTTTCTCAGCAATAATTCTTACCAGAAAGCAGCAATAATTCTTACCAATTCATACTCAGCAATAATTCTTACCTATTCGAAATTAAAAAATTTATTTTTTATTCGACCCACTCTACTGGTGAAGCTTGCCATACTGGTTCATTCGATGTACCCTAACCTAGGATGAACCCCAACCGCAAGCAAAAGATTGATGGGGGGGGGGGGGACAAACAGAGAAAAGAAAATTTAAAAATATGGATGGCTTTCTATTTTTTTTTTTTTAATCGTAGACTTGTACATGACTCATTCTATTATTTAAAATGCACAGCTGTAATTTCCCCTTGAAAAATAAATAAGAAATTAAGAGTTGATAAATAAAGAAATAAATGTCACTATTATTTTCGGAATGGGGTATCATATGCATTATTATCTAATGCAGATCATTCCTATTGGTGTAAGTCTCTTGTAGATAAATTATATCTATTTCAAAGATGTGTATGACTCTCTTATCTGTCTATCACTTCTCTCTCAGTTAAAGCATAAGTATTTGCTTCACAGAGATTGTTTTATTTATATTAGAGCCTTTTCGTAGCTTACTATATCGCTCATGGGCTGCAATAGCGGCACAACTCAAAAAATCAAGTTTTGAGACAAGTGGGTTTAAAGTTTTCATTGCTAAGCAAAATGCGTAAGAAATGCTTTAGTTTGCTTAAACGAAGATTAACTTCAAGTTGAATTATGAGTTGTGCTAGTATTGCTGCTGAAAGAATGTGTATTTTCATACTTACACCTGTTCTTAGTCCAAAATGCGTGTTTTTTTAATTCTGCCACTATTGCAGCCCATGAGCGATATGCAGAGTTGATAATTCTGTCGTTTTAGAGCTTCACCGTATTTAAAATAGAAGTAACATAGCAATTAAGTCAGTTAACAATTTTTCGAATTTCACTGCCATTTGATACATTATCAGGTGTTCAATTTCATTTCGATTATTTCAATAAATCTGTTTTTACGCGTTACTAAAACTGAGAAATATCTAGGCGTAATCGTACTTAAACTTTTTTATTACAAAGACGCGAAGTAAAATTTTGCTTAGGCCACTTATTGCAATTTTCAGTTAGAACTTACAATATGCATAATGAAAAAGTATTAGACTTACTTAACCCGTATTAGGGTTACTCGAGTATCCTATTAGACTTACTCAAGTAAGTTTAAAAACTCATCGGTCAATAAAAAGATCTAAAAATCAGTATTTGATTTTTAAAAAAAATAAATTAATTAAAAAA
This sequence comes from Parasteatoda tepidariorum, assembly GCF_982258835.1. NCBI lineage: Eukaryota > Metazoa > Arthropoda > Arachnida > Araneae > Theridiidae > Parasteatoda > Parasteatoda tepidariorum. The sequence continues at coordinate 49,071,746 of NC_141755.1, forward strand.
ATTAAACAAATCACCAAATCAATGAATGAGAGACAATCATCAACGTGTACATACGAGACAATAAATCAACGAGTAAAAAAACTAGAAAATAAAAAAATGAGAGAATATATGAATCTTGAAATCAATAAATGAGCTTTTCTATGAATGATTGAATCAACAAGTTTACAACGCTCCCATTGCTGAGTTTTTTATTTGCTCAAAGAACGAGTAAATAGATGAACCCGCTGAACAATGAATTAATAAAAGATCGAATCAATTTGCGGATCATCAAACTAATGTGGCTGACTCAAACAGCAAATCAACAAAGCAGGGATTCTGCTTTTTTCAATTATTTAGCTTTTATCAGTCGAGAATTCGCTGTATTATTGATTCACGGATCCGTTGATTCTTGAAGATATATATTGATTCGTTGATTTATTTATTTGATGATTTCTCTCATTCATTGATTTGCTCAATCCTCTTCAATTGCTCAATCCTCAATTATTGCTTCGCTCATTAATTCGTTGACATTCTAGGTCGTTTATTCGTTGATCAAGTGATTTATTCATCGTTTTGTTTATTCCTTTTATTCTATACACCTAAAAATAAAATTTCTGTGCATGGGTTCTAAAAACTCGTTCGTGAAAGTTACAGTAAAAAACCGTAAATAAAATTTTATTTCGCTTTTTTCCTAACCATTGTAATAAGAACGTGGAATAACGGCTCTTTTTTTGGTAATTTACTTAATCCAGATATCATTTATTGCGATGATGATCAAATTTTAAATTTTTAAAAGCCTAACAATCAAATCATCTGGAAGCTTTTTATTTTGGACATGGCTCTAAATGTACATTTAGAAAAATAAAAACAAAATAATTAAGAAATTGCGCATGAAAAAAAAGGGTGTACAATGTGACACAAAAATATGCATTCCATACTGAAATATGCAAACCAAACGCATACATAAGTTCAGCATAATTTATTATAATATTTTCCTAAAAATTGACTGAGTATCAAATTCTTTTTTTAAAATTTAGATTTCAGCAGCGGTAAATCAAACGCAAAATTTCAATTTAACATCAGGTCTCGATTGAACTCAAATAGTCTGAAGTCTGACAGTGACAAAGGTTAAATAACCGCGACTTCGAACATGGCTATGAGGGTATAAGTACGATTCAAAACTGAAAAATAGTTCAACTGATGCAATTCAGAATTTTTTTGACCAAATAACGTAATTTTGAGTTGAAAAAACGTATAGGACATTTTCTTAACAGGAAGAAAGAAAAACTATTAGAATGTCTGCAAATGAGTTCGATGAGAACTCAACATAGTGGTCTGAAAAGATAATAGTTCTTCAGTAATAAAGTGTAATTCTAACCCAGTGTTTCTTAAAAGGAAAAGTATTTTTTTAATCTGAAACATTTTATTTTATTTTATATCCGTCGTTGAACAGCCGACCTAATTTTGGGTTTACGACTACCAATGTTCAACTCCGTAGCCTTGTCATTTTGAACCCATCCAGAAGACTATGAAACTTCTGGATCAGTACCCCCAGAGGTATTGATTTTTTATGGCAACACGGGGGATTTTCCGACTCGACAGATTTAACGTGCATCAGTCACCATTTACTACACGGGGAGTCTTCGGCCGGCGAGGATCGAACCCTTGAACTCTTGGACATGGGTCCGTTGCTCTACCAACTAGGCTATTCCGGCCTAAGTCTGAAACATTGTCATTAAGTTGCAAAACTAAATCCCCCCCAAAACAAAAAATATTTTTAAAAAAAGGAAAAACTTTAATACCCACTGGGGTTAGGCAACAAAATATCCATGTTGTTGAAGCTAATGCCACTTGCCAATCCAGTGATCCTGTTTAATGAAACCAAGCGTATTTAAGGCAGAGTGTGCCCTTCTAGTTTTTCAGTGCCGCAATCTATGACCTACGACTTCAGCTACATACACGTCAAAACGCGTTTATAAAGTATACTCATTCATACATCCATAGATCGTAATTTTGACCTGAACGATCAATCTCCAATTCACGATCAATCTCCAAGAAGTATGATTTGTTATCGGAGCATGGAGGATTTAACGTGCACCAGTTACATTTAACAAATTATCCAATTCTTAAAAATAATTTTTCATTACAGTTTTCATTAATGAGTGTAATAAAATCATATGGATTTCTTTGATAAAACTTTGGCATTTGAAATATTTCTTCGTTCTTTTAAATAATTATAAAATGTAAATTAATGTTAATTTTTTGCATTTGGATATAAATTACCAATATATTTATATGCAAAATTTTTTATTAAATTGCATGCAAATTTTTTATAAAATTAAACGTGATATTTAATTTATGAATGGAAACAAAGCTATTAAAAAGTCCTAAAAAATCTAAGTCTTGATTTATAGTTTTACAAATTTAAACGTTACATTAATTTCATAAATATAAAATAAGAGCAAAATCCTTGCGTTAAATATAAATTTATGGCAAAAAATGAACGGTAAAATCATGAACTAATGTACTATATACATAAATTTGGTATATAAACTATAAAACATAAAACTCAGACAGTACATAAACAGACAATTATAATTGTATGACGTAATTTAATACAAGCATTAACTTACCTCCCAAGAAATAGATTTATTTAAATGAGTTCATGTAATCAAAAGATATATTTTAATAAATGGCTGGAAATCGCTAATTTAAATGATGGTGGAATAGAAATGTGAGCGTTTGTATGAGAAGATTTAGAATGTCAGAGAAAGTCTCTTGGCAAAATTACCAAAAAATAGAAAATGTCTCTCCCTACTTAGTTCCCCAAAAGCTTAATACATCTGTTTTCCTAGAAATTATAGATAATTGCCTGTTTGAGACAATTTATGAATAGATAGCCAACAAAGAGATGGTCCGACATTTTTAAAAGATGACACAGGATTCTCGAAATGCGATGAAGACTATTTCAAAATGCGAAGGACATTTTCCCATAACGTAAACTGAGGCAGCTATTTTTGAGGTATCAAATGACTCTTCTCTGGTGCTGTTTGTAAATTAAGCTATGCTTTAGAATCAATCCTAATCAGCTAAGTGCATGGAGAAAAATAATTGTGCTAAGAGAAGGATTATTGAAGGAAAGGCTAATAACACTGACAATTCTTGCAGTTTTTTAAACACTTTTTTTTAATTTTTTTAATGTATTTTAATTAATTAATTAAATTAATTTTCTTTTAATAATAATGTAATAAGTTGCACTATGTAAAAAAAGGGAGAGAAGAAAAGTAAAAGATATAGGTAAAGAGTAAAAGATATAGATATATTTTATTTTATAACCGTCGTTGAACATCCGAACTAATTGTTTTGAGTACACGACTTCTACTGTTCAACTCCGTAGCCTTGTAATTTTGAACCTAATCCAGAAGACAAGGGAACTCCTGAAACAAGCATTGGGAGAAATTTGCCTTCGTGAAAGACTTTTTGATGGAACTAACCCACATTTGCGATACATGGAGGGGGAAACCACGAAAACCTTCCACGGTTATCCTGACGGCAAGGGGACTCTAACCCATGATCTGTCCACTACAGAGGATGTTTTACGTCAGCACTGTGGGCGGTGCAAGCCGGATGCGGAATTCGTATCTACCAGCTATCGTTGGGATTCGAACCCGGCTCACCACATTGGGAGACGAGCGCTCCCCTGACCCATCACGGCTCAGATAAAGATGTAATCAAAGTAATCAAAGCAAAGAACCCTAATTTCGCAAGTACTGTGAGCGTAGGTGTATGTGGGGGGGGGGGGTCGGACCACTCGGAGATCACCTCCCTGGTTACGACGCCCGTGACCTAAATGAATGAAACTATTCATTTAAAGAAATTTATTGTTGCCTCTCCTCGAATTGGAAAAAAAAAAAAAAAAAAACAGTGGAAGGAAGTATGAAGTTGTAGTAGTAGAACTTTGTTAACAATGGGCTATTGGCGACAGTCTGGGAAACATCCTTGAGGATGATCCGAAGACATGCCATCACGAATTTGATTATCTGCTGAAGGGATGGTTTTCCCGTTCTGGAAGTCGGACACTTCACGGTTGAGCAATTTAACTAGGACCAATACCGTGCAACCCTGGTCCCTTCGCAGGCTGATTAAAGTGGTCACCTACTCGTTTTCTGATCTACTCTTCGGTGATCTACGATTAACCGTATCTTACGATCAGACAGTTCACTGGATTGAAAGAGAATATGAATATTAAGCAGTAATTTTACTTAAGTAGTAATTTTAAACAAATTAAAGAATCACATGCTTAACATAGTCAAATTTCTTTTTAAATTTTAAGCAGATGTTAAATTAGAGTATTTATAAAGGTCACTCTCTCTATTTCAATTTTTTCACTTACATTTTTTTTTCTTTTTATACACAGCAAGTGAGGTAATTTTTTTTAGTGAAAATAAGCATGATTTGTGGAATTTAAAAGAAAAAGTGAACTTTGTTTTATAAATTTTTCTCCATGAAAAACAAAGTATGAGGCATTGCTCAATTTGTAATTTTAGGATATTTCTAAATAAATAATTACATGCCCTGTCTGTCTGGCATGTAAAGGGAGAAAATACATACTTGATCAGAATCTTTCTTGCTACGGTCTATAATATTCGATTTTCAAAGTGTGACAAACGTAGAATTATTTTCTACTTTGTTGCCAATTTTAAAAACGATGTTTTAATTTTTATTTTATTTTATCATTATCCGATATACTTTTATGTTTAATAGTGCATTCTGTGTGTGAGCATAGAATTATTATTTTTTTAAACGATTTTTAACAGATCGTTTAATATCGATTAAAAAAAGCCATAAATTCAAGATATAACATAAAAATAAAAAAAAATATCTGAAAATACAGTAGAAAAATACTACTTGCAACGGAAACTACATTCTTTATATTGATCTGATTACATTTTTATGTAAATTGGATGAAAATTGAAGAAGTTATCGAGTTCGCGTGTGTGCAAACGCTATTTAAAATCTATCATTAATGCATATTACATCTGTACGCGGCAATGCAAAATGCGATATTTTTCTTCTTTTTTTTTTAAAAAAAAAAGAGAAGGAGAAATAAGAAAAGATTGTAACTATTTACACAATTTAGATTAACATTACAAATCACATGTTCTTATGAATTTTATCTTACAATCGACGTTATTGCGAAGAAATAAACACAATTCTTTTTAATCTCATGACTTAAGTACTTTTTTTAAAAACGATTTCGTACATTAAAACAAACCTGATTTTGTGACTTGACTATAGTTTTTTTCTCTTTAGTAACAACCAATTATTTAAATCTTTTATCTACATTTTTTAAATTCGGATCGTCTATGGTACAGCTTACGATAGTATTTTATGTATTTTTTAAAGAAAAAAAAATATTTTTTTTGTAAAAAAAAATTAATGTCTAGGTAATTAACTAACATCTTTTACGATAGTTCAAAAATCTGTGCATTTAGAATATTAAATTTTTCTAAATGTAAAAAAAAAAAAAAAAAAATCATCTCTCATAAGTTCTACATAAGGGCCAAACAATTGCAACAATATTTTATAAAAAATTACACCTTTTCGGCCTTCCAATTAAGCTAGATTTTGAGTGTTCTGTCATTTAATGGGTACTTTATTTAAGTCTTTTTAAGCATTAAATGGAAAAATCATGGAGTGATCGTTGTAAATTAATGGAGATATTTCATAGTATTGGAAAACTTTGGTTTTATTCTATTGTTTAAGGCGAAATTATATTGACCCACATCAGCTTCCCTTTCCTATTTAATTTTCAAGGCCAAATATTACCTCACGTGTTGACCTCTACTCATTTTGGCGAAGTTTTACTAGACCTCTTTTGGCGCGGCTAGTAGACAAAAGCTGCAGGGCAAGTAGTAGTATGAAAAGAAAAAAAATCAAAAACTAACAACCCCTAAATCTACCATAGGATTTCGTCTGCTGTTGCGCAGCGCCCTCTAACGATTACAAACCGAAACCAGTTCTCAAATCTTCATGGTTGTTTATAATTCAAATGCTCGCCGAATCCTAACTTTTGTGACAATTGAGAATTGTTATGTCAAGTTTCGTTGATAACTCTTTAAATCTAATTGAATGTATCGCGTTGCCGTGATATGAGACGCTTGGATTAATCTTCTTGGCGCGTTTATTTGGATTTCGCTTTAACCTATGTGTGATAGTACTTAATAATCACGCCGAGCTTCTGAACCGGTGGAATTAGCTGTCGTCATAAAATAATATTTTAGGTAAGTTAAGATTGATAATATATTTTATTGATCTGCTTGATTTGAATGCATGATTAAATATATTTTGCTTTTTTTCAAGAGTACTTTTTAATTTGGCGGGAAAAATCGCTCCGATTATATCATTGATAACTATCATTTAATCGCCAATTTAAAGAGGCCTGCTCTGGGACATGTTTCTATATTTAAACGCTGACTGGGGATTGTTTTTGTTTTGGAATCAGCTCTTGCTGTTCTTGCGCACGTGGGAGTTTTATTTACAGAATTTAATTCCGATGAACTATATTTTTATTGAGAGATTTGTTGTATATTAAAATAATTGTTTTGATTTAAAAAAAATTTATCAAACCTTATTAATTATGTTTTTAAAAATTTATATGTGAAATTATTATTTTTTCATTATTTATTTGTGTCATTTAAGTATATTTTATCGTTTTTTGATACTAATGTAATTTGGTCTTTCTCAATTAGAACTAAAAAAAAATTTTTTTTGAACGTGTTCGATTGATTTCCGTCTTAACATTATAAACATGATTCACAAGTAATTTTTAATTAAATTGCTTTAAAATGATATAAATGTCAACTATGATACTGTCATATTCTATGCATGCTGCATTTTTAAAATCTCAGTCTTGGTTATAAAATCTAATCTCATTTCTGAGTACTTTTAGGTGTTTTTAATATTTAAATCTAAGTTTGGTGCTTGGATTTCTTGACATTTGCAACTATATTTCATAAATAGGAAGGTTTTTAATTTTTTTTTTTTTAAATGAAAATTTTTATTGGTTCCCTAAAAATTGAACTAAGTAGATTTTTTCAGATTTTACAGTTAAGTGTTATTTTTATTGATTCTTTTTTTAAAAAAAGAAAAATACTTTTATGTATTAAAAATAATTTATAAGAAAAAATGTAACTAAACTGCATGGTGTAACAACATGACAATTGTTGTTGTTATCCTTATTGAGCATTATATCAAGATATGCTCATTTAAATTCTTGTACTGCCTCTGGTTAAAGATCATAAATTGTAATATTTATTTCATTTTATTATTAGTAAAAAAGAAGAAATTTCCATTATGATGAGAAATCTTGATTTTAAAAAGGAAAACAACAACAACAAAAATTATACATATAATTGATTTTCATGAAAATCAAAATTTATCTAATATGATCTATAATATATTATAGTTATAGTAATTGTTCATTTATATATAGCTTAAATAAGAACTAATTACTGTATTTATATTTACATATGGAATTTCTAATGATTTAAAACATATATGCTATAAAAATAAATTCGAAAAGCAACAGGTGTCATATTTAAAAATATTTTAACTATGTAATTAAAAATATTATATCTAATATAATAATTAAAAATATTATATCTATTAGTTTAACTAATAACTAATTATTTTTATAAATTGTAAATGTCTTTTAAGTAAAATGTATTAGTCTAATTCTATCAAGTGAAATATTTTGTTTGTAATCATCACCTTTAATTTATTTAGCCTACTTTTGTATAAATTTTAAATAATTATTTTTAATTTTTGTTGTACTTTTTTTCTCTAAAATTTGTTTACAATTCTTCAAAGGAAATGAACAGCTCTAAATGTTATGAGATGTAATGGGAGCTTATTATGCATAATATAGTTTTGTTGTTTGAATCAATTACTGGCTATAAATTCCTTTATCCATACATAAAAAAAGCGTTATTGAAATTTTTTAACTGCATAGATGATTTTTCTGTATCTCACTTTCACTGACTGTCATTTCTTAAAGGTAACTTTATTATAATTGGAAAATTTTGTATTAAACCACAATTTCAAACTATGTCTATCAGTTGAAATATTTTTATTGGTTTTAGAATAACAGAACAGCTAAATTTCATGAAGTTATTGAATATTTAATTTTACAAGTTCTTGGAATCTTCATCTGATAAATTGAATTACTTTTCTTTACTGAATTACTTTTTCAAAATACCATATATACTAGTTATAATTGTCAATAGAAATATTTTGATTTCCTCAAGTATAAATTGAAGCCTTGTGATTTCTTTTTTAAAGCTTGATTTTCTAACTCATTCTTCTTTATTTCTCGATAGTTCATATTTTGTGTATTTTAGTATTAAAGGTTAAATTTTAATATAATTTGTAGATGCAAAAATATAAAAAAAATTTCTCGCCCCCGGGTGGGCTCGAACCACCAACCTTTCGGTTAACAGCCGAACGCGCTAGCCAATTGCGCCACGGAGGCTTGTCGGTTAATGTGTTTTATATTTATATATCAAGTTTCATTAAGCCTTGTTTCTCTATTGTTTCATTAGATGAATTTAAATTATCTTAAATATTTTCTGTTTCTAATTTCGTTACTTAAGTTTGTTTTGTTATTAGTCACATAAAGTAATTCAAATTTTATAAATTTCTATGAAACGCTTAGAGTAAAAACAAAGAATATAACTATTTTATTTTGGAATAATTTTTCACTTACCAAAGTACAATTTCCGTTTTCTATTTGTGAATAAAACTCAGAACATATAAAGTTGCTACGTGAATTATAGGTTTTAAAACTGGATCTTACTAGTCGCATAAAATTTAATGACTTTATCAAACATGTTTCGTTTTAAAAATACGATCGTAGATTTTGTCCACAAACATGTGGTCTGCAGCAATGGACAAAATTTGATCAGAAGCAAATGGGTTTTTTCTTGTTTGTATTGTTTTTGTTTCTTTGTCTTAATTTTACAGCTAGTTTTTTTTTTATCCCAATGAATTAGTAAAGTCATGCATACAATTGAAAACCGAAATATGTAAAACTAAACTATAAAGACCAAAATATGAAAAAAAAATGTGAAAACCAAAATATGAAAATTTATTCACTTTAATGCAATTCGAGAATATCGTATGTAACAAAATATGTAAAAAACAAAGTTTTTTTAAAAAAGTTTATAATTGACGAAGTGATTTTTATCGATAATGAAATGTTTTTTTTTCATTCAATTCATCATAAAAACAAACAAACATATTTTTGAGTATTTTCTTTGAAATAGCATTTTATAATTCTTTATGGTCACTGTCAGCACATATTTCACTTAATCTTCGACAGAAAAAAAAAGAAAGAAAGAAAAGAATTAAATGCTGGACGAGTTAGTAAACAAATTAGTCAAAATGAAGTTACAAACATAGAAAACCACCACTGCTCCTACTCCCCTCCCCCCTCTATAAAAGTATGGATAATTACACTTTTAGGCAAATATTATAAATGTTAGCATAGAATTATAATTGTGTCTAGAAAGAACTATTGAAAATAATTAATAAAATTTACACAAATAAATTGATTCTTTAAAGAAATAGAAATGATTTTTAAAGATATATATATAAATTTTACTAAGAATGTTTTTTATTTGTTATTGATATTTATTTATTATTTTTTTACGAGGTAGGGAGTTGCATTCCAAATATTCTATCGGTCAAGAACTACCTTGTGCTTACCTTTTCTTTATATGTTTAACAATCTTTTGTTAATAAAAAATATTTATAAAAATATAAATAAAAATGCTTTATATTTATTTATTTATTTTTTAAATTGAAATCTAAATAAAATTGTATTTAATAATAGTTTAAGTAACTTTTAAAATATTAATTTATTTCTTAATAACATAATCATTGAGTTATTAGCCACTAAGTCATATACATTTTAAAGGTATGCGAATAAGTAATATGTGTATATAATATACATAATAATATTATATATAAGCAATCTTCTAAATCAAGTTATATTTCTTTCTTCAAAATGTTTTTTTTCTTCCGCTTTAATTAATTTTAGATTTATTTTCTGATAAAAGGAATTTAGCTTTTTATCTCTATAAGTTCTAATATTTTTTTATGATTACCTGAGAAATGATAAAAAAAAAAAAAGACTTTTACTTATGAATTTCAAGCCTACGGGGTAAGAGCCCTCAATTTTAAGTTAATTTAATGGAAAAGTTAGAAAACTACTTTGTAAGGGCCGCCATTTCTTTTCGAATGTATATATTGAATGTTAAAGCCATTTCTTTTAGATTATATGTATCAGTATGCATATATTTTGTGTTCATATATCCAGGGAATATCCTCCCACCGCCCTAGACTGTGGGTTACATCCACCTAAATTCAAATATCAAAATAAAAAATAAATTTTAAAAGTTTTAATAAATTGATAGCGAATTTAATAGTAAAACTTGTAAAATAAGGATAATAACGCCTACTCATCATAAGAGAAACCACGAGATAAATGCAGTAAAGTAGCATTTAATATGATTCTTTGAATTTTTAATATGTGGTGGTGGAAAAATTACGTAAAATGAAAAATATTAGACTAAAAATAACTTAAATTTCGTAAAATTAAAATGAAAAATTAAAAAATATTTTTGCAAAGCGCAGCCAATTGGCGACTCTGCTTATATGTGAAACTCGTGGTTCGAATTTGAGACTTCTATCTTGAAAAAACTTGTTATTTTGCCTTTCTGTCAATTAAAATATCCTAAAAAGTTCGATATTTATAAAATATCTAAATGGTTTATTTTATTTATTTATTAATTTTTTTTTAAAGTTTTTCTCTTTGTCTCATTATTATTATTATAAGGAACACATGTTCTACGTGTCAGCTTTTTTAACTTCATAGGAGGTGGAAGAATTAGTGATAAGTGGGTTTGTGATCGAGTGCTTTGAAATATATTGTTTATTATTTATTTAATAGGGAGATTTCACAAATTTCCGTTAGATTCCGTACGTTACGTTATGTTGGCGTGCGTTCACAAATCTACAAGCAAGCGGTAGAATATTTTCTGTTTAAGCCTACTTTTGAATTAAAAACATGGACATGTTATGGATAGGTCAAGAAGAACGCAAACGCAAAATGAGGATAAAGGATTCGTTATTACTAAATATTAAAATAAATCATAGGATAATTAAAAAGTTCTGATATTCATGAATATAAGGATTTACAAATGATATAAAAAAATAATAAAAAATATATAATAACACTACTATATCATGAGTGTAAAACATAAATTATTACGAAATATATATTATTTACAGTTATTAATTATAGCAATTAATTAAAGTGCAAGTTGAGAATTACAAGTATTGTACATTAAAGAAATCATAATTTAGTATTTCAAAAAACATTGTATGGCTACAAGATGCTTGGCAAAAGCAAATGAAACAATTATGAAATGTTCGTTCAACTATAGTGTGATAAAAGAGTTTTTAATTGTTGAAGTCTATTTTTCCAATTCAGCCAATGTCCGGATACTGTTTTTCTGATTGAAGGCAACAAACAGGAAACTGAAGGAAGTGTGATGAGGTATCTGCGTTGTCACACTTTGAGGTTGCAGGTGGTTTTGCAGAAATACCCCCTTTTGTCGTTATCAAACGCAAATTTATACACATTATCTTCACAAATTCATTTCCTCATTCCATCCACTTTCTCCCCAGGATACGTTCTTTAACTGTTGATTTTTTTGGGGAAGGGTTTTCTTCATCACCTGTTTTCCCCAATTAAAGAAACTGCCCAGCTGGGTGAAAAAACTGGAATCGATCACGAGCTTTACACCATTGACTTCCTGTTGTCCAAGAGGCAATAAATATTGGAGGACCGTTCTGGAGTGACATGAGGTAACACTGATGCAGTATGTGAGTTTAAAGAACGGCCACCCCCTGCAGCGGTTTCTTCTTCATGAGGTCTTCATCTTACAAAAGATATGAGTCAGTGTCCTTAACTGGAAAACGACGCTATTAAAAGATTAGATATAAATAAAGGAGTAAATTGTCACATTACCCAAAGTGCAAATGCTATGATAATCAAAATTTCCAAAATCAAGCAATTTTATCAAGTAAAAATTCTATTTCCAACGTATCTATATTAAAATACAGTATTGGTGCAGTTTTAATCGATGTCAAATATGCTAATATACTATGTATACATTAAATTTCTATTAAGACTAAACCAATTACTATAATAACAACAGTGCTTATTACCAATATTAATTAAGCATCATTAGCGTCAATAAGGGTATGACGACAAAAACTAATCAAGCATCATTGGTGCCAATAATAGTATGGCAATATTTTACTTTCGGTAAATATTGCTTCTAAACGGTTTAGTACTAATTTTCCATTGGTTTTGATTTTTAGTAAATAATATTTTTTATTTATTGTTTTTGTTGTTGTTAATTTCAATTGCCGTGGATTTTAAATTATTTTGTTTTATGGAAACACGTTACAGGTGAAAATTACAACGATAAATAAAATAAACACTTTTCAGAAAGTTTCAGAAATTCTAATTTGATGACTTAGTTCGCTTATGCTACCTTCGTCTCACGTTAGTCATTGAATTTGTTTGATATAACGATTGAAAAATAGTTACATTTAAAAGAACGTGCAGTAAACTCTTTTTTTTTTTTTATTAAATTGAAGAAAAGCCATCAAACGTCATTGATGTTATCTTTAAAATATTTGAATTAACAGAATTGTCTACTGTTTAAATTAAAAGAGTTACTACTCCAATGCTAAAACATGTAAAAAGGCGACTTTTTTTTTATCAATGCGCACCGAAATGGAAACACTCTGTCCATATCGTTTTTAGCGTCACGTTATGGCAAAAAGCTTTATTACTAGTTAGTTAGATGAGTTTATCGTTTTCTTTTATCATTTTAATCGAATTAATAAAGTTCATTGTAATCGTTTGGTTATTTGTTTCATTTTAGTTCTATGAAATGCTTAGATGTTAAATCTTTAAGGATGTCGTGTGTTTTTGAAGACAAAAGTTCATTTCGTAAAGTAAATTGCAATTTATTTTAAATATTTTAATTTCTCATCATATTTCTTGTTCTTATATCTACTTCAATGTTGAATTTAGTACGTATTTAACATGGATATCATTCAACATTAATTCTTTTAAACTAATTGAAGAATAAATACAAAAAAGCGTTATTAACGTAGATTTTTTCTCTGTTTATAGTAGAAATTATTATACGTCAGAATGGAAATAGACAGGAGTAAATAAAAATTTGAAAGAAATACTTTTTACATATAATCTTTCTCTCATTATCTTTCACGATTATAACAGTGGCTAATGCTAAAGCAATTTGAAAGTTATTCCATTATTTCAAAAAAGCTCTCGGGAACAAATTTAAATTTTCGAACGATTTTTAGGATCGAAGACTAAGATTGCCCTTTAGCCAGATAATTGCTGAATTTCAAGCGGTTCTAAACACTTAAATTAGACGCACAAACTCTTCATTTTATTATTTAAGATTATGATAATAATACTAATAATAATTATGATAAATGAGATACTGGAAAAAAGTATGGATAAAGCAAAGTGAAATATACACACACGCACAAAAAGTGGCTCAAATAAAAAATAATTTAAACGCTTCACAATAGATTTCAAGAAACGAGATTTGACAATTGTTTATCTACCCCTTGTAAAAATCATCAACTCTATAGTAAAATTTTAGAAAACTGGTAAAAAAAATTGATTTATGAAAAAAACATCTTATCATACAAATCGTAACTTATCATACAAAAATTCCAATTATATAAAAATCACTATTTTACACAATACAGCGTGCATTTTCAAGAATAAATGCATATTTTACCTATTGTTAAGAAGCTGTTGAAATTGCATGTTATTCCCTTCATACTTTTTTTTTTAAAGTTTGTGACGACCCAGCTTTTATGTTAAAATTTAAACAGAGAGCAAATTGAAAATGTACCAAAACAGTCTTGGTTTCTTCTGCATGGAGCAAGAACCTTACGCTAGGGTCTATTCCTCTGTTAAACAGTGTACATAATGGAACTAATTTGAGATGCTGCCATCAAAAATGGTATATGCATATTGAAAACACATTAAAAATGTAAAAAATAGAATTAAAAAAAATTAAAAAATAAACGAAAAACTGAATAAACTTTCCTGATTTTAAAATTATTGCCGGAAAATAAGCATAGACACTTCGGGGGGGGGGGGGAAGCGGTAGACCCCGAAGTTTCTATGTTTATTTTCCTTAATTATATCTGTTTCTAATATGAGACACGTTGAAAAAGCGGCCACTTTTTATAATTAATGAAATATGATTTGTGCTTAATTAATAGCAAATATATCATACAAATTACAAATATTTTCAGAAAGTGAAATAAAAATCTTTAAAAAATAAATATTACTTTGTGCAAGAAAAAAGGAATTTATTGCCCAATTTCAAAACCTATGCTTTGCAGTCCCGATTGACCCCATATCTTTTTCTTTTTTACAAACAAAGCTCTGTTATTATATAAACCAATAACAATTATAAAACTTTATCTAGTAATAGAATTAAATTAGTTAAGTATGTAATTAAATAACATCTTCAGTAGAAAATTTAACTAAAAAATTTTTACTCTTTGTTTCATTAAAGGAAGATCACACTAATTACATTTCCCCATGTTTATTTTCCCACCATAACGCTAAAATATAATTAATATTAACATTTGAGCGAACAATGCGCACTTTTTAGTAAAAATCCTTAATCTTTCCCTTGGATTTCATTATAACTTGAACTTTATCTGCCATAATTAGTCTCCAGGACCTTACATACTTTTTCCTTTACTACAGTATCATTAGTCACCATTTGGTTCCCGACTCCTCAGTGAGTTATTAAGGTATTCCAGGGATTAAGAATGTTCTCTAACATTTGCAAGTCTTTTTAATGATTGGTGGAACAATTCAATCTTCTGTTAATGAAGGAACCATGTCCTCCAGCGCTATTTTAATCCTTTATGAATTTGTTTGTTTCATATTCTAGGAGGGCCTTAAATTGGGGTAACCCAACGTTTCTGTAATTACGTCTCCTGAGGTACACTTTTAGCAACGCTTGGTAATTTTAAGCTGACTTAGCGGAATATAGTTTTAGATTATTTTGTTCGACTGACCCTTAAGCCGCCGCTGATGATGCCATAGAAAGTTAAAAATTCTAATAAAACTCCCGGGTGCAGTTTTAACACGTGTTAGAATTGTAGTGTCGATGCTGGCGCCTCCTGATAGCCTGGAGTGGAATTGATCTGGGATTTGAATCCGCGCATTTAGTGGTTGGATGTCTTTGTGGGAATATCAATAGTGTTAACTTCAATTATTCTAGTACATCGTTTTAGATATTTGTAAGGAACTTAAAAAAGGTAAGCGAGTTATAGTTAATTCGTTTTTAATTTTTTATGAAACATTGCATCAAAGAAATCTCTTTTGGTTCACTATCAGTAATTGCATTTTTTTTCCTTGGAAACATCAGATGTGTCGAAATTATTTCAGCAGCAAGTTTTAGCTCTTAAATTTAAGGGGTTATGAATTTTCAACGGAACAGAAAATTGCAGCGTAAAAAAAATTTAAATTTACAGTAGTTTATATAGTGGCACTATTCCGGAAGGAGCGATTTCCGGAATAGTGTTATTTTGAGTGCAAATGAGTTTTTCATATTCAAGTTCGTTAATTGAATTCTTTAATGACTCGATAGACACCCTCGCTAGCTTTCCTTTGTTTTTCTTTCAATTTTTGCACCAGATTTATTTCATAATGCTTATCAGTTCTGTTACATTTATTAATGTTGGTACGATTAAATCATCAGTATGTCTGATCCTGTATATCGCTCTCAGTAGTTTGTCATGAGAGATTGCCAGTTGTGGTGTAAGGGTGATTGACAAATAATTTTAATTTGCATGGTAATTTGAAATAGAAGAAATTCATATTATGATTTATAACAGCGTATTTTCTTATCTTTCAATAATAATTTTTTTACGAGCGTTATTTTTACAAATATGTAATAGAGGGATTTTGTATTATAGCGCGTTCTTACTGCGGTATTACTGAAACGCGTTTGATTAGTTGTTTTCGGGCCAAGGATTGGCCCGAAAATGGATGTGCGCAAGGTAATAATATTGTACTGCATATTTTAAAGAACTTTATAATTAATAAGGTTGATATTTAATTATATAATTTTAATGATTTTAGAAAATTTACAGTTATTTTTTGAAAAGAGAAAGAGAAAAATGATTGAACCGTTTTGTACAGATTTTTAGCCACGGATATGTATTATATGTTTGTTGTCAATATAAGGGTAAGTTTGTCAATATTAGGTCAAGTATATCAGGGCATTTTTATCACCACACGCTTTATAAAACTGACAAAATCAAATGAATAGAATTAAATGAATATGTAGTTTATTTATTGTAAAATAAATAGATAATCAAAATTTGATAAAAAAAAACAATGGATACCCAACTAAAGTAATTAAATTCTACATAAAATTATTGATATTAATAGTATGTTATTATTAATAAATGTACTAAAAACTTCGTTAATATATATTTTTACCATCTGAAAATCCATATCCGTCAAATCCATCTCTAAAAATCTGTGCAAAACATGCAATTCATGTTTATCTCTCTCTCTTTCTCTTTTTTAAATAAATGTTAATTTTTTAAAATCATTAAAATTGTATAATTAAATATCAACCTTATTAATTATAAACTTCTTTAAATTATCCAGTATAATATTCTTGCGTTTATCCGTTTTTGGACCAATCCTTGGTAACTAACAAATCAAACGAGGATTTTCACGTTCAATCTCAATGGTTTCTGACTTTAAATATGATAAATATTTATTGCTAACTATTAATTAAGTTTCGAAATCAGACACAAAAACGCACTTTCTCTGAATAAATTTTTTTTTTTTGCATATTTGGATTCTTGACCCTCAAAATAGGGGGTGGGTATACTTATAAGTTATATATATTTGGCGATAGTCCCAAAGAGCAGCAAAGTCGCCGCCGCAAGTGAATATTTTAAGATAACCCATTGACTAATTTAAGAGAGGAATACTTAATTTTAATCCGTTGCTAAGCAACCGTTGCTGAGCTACTAAAAAAAAATTTTTTTTTTTTGCTTCATTGTACAATTAACACCTCCTAGAAAAGATAAGGCCTTGAATGGAATTTAAAGGAAATGAATGTTAAGGGATCTGAATTTTTGATCGTTCTCTTGACCAAACTATGGGGACCATATTTTCCAGATTGCAGCTATATTTTGAAGGTTGAGAATCCAAATATGTATAAAAAAATATATGTTTATTCACAGAAAGTTCGTTTTTTTGTCCGATTAACTTAATTAATAGTTAGCACCAAATAAATAGCATATTTGAGGTTACCCCTACCCAGGAACCATCAAATTCACACTTATTACTGAAAATCTGATCATTTGATCAAAAGTTATTCTCAGTGAAATTTTTATTTTGTTTCACTGTACAATTAACACCTCCTAGAAAAGAGAAGGTCTTAGCATGGATCAATTTAGTAGTCCAAAGTTATTAACATAAACTGCTCAGTAGGGGAAAAAAGAAATATGTCACTACGTTCTGGCTATTTAGCTGCGCAGTGAAAGAAAATAAGAAAGATGTCATTACATTTTAACTACTAAAGAATCAAATTTCTTGTTTATGGTAAGTCGTGCTGAGGCCTTCTATCTTGTAGTAGGTATTGGACAGTGCAGGTATCTTTATTTTTATTACACACTCTTCTGGTGAAAAAGCAAATATCGAAACTCCTATTGGCCAAGATAGTTTTGTATTTCACAAGAGAACTGATTGTTATCAAAGAAGCTCTTTCATTTTACCTTCTACACTATTCTGAAGACTCAACAGAAAGACTGGTCATTTTCTCTGATTCAAAATTAGCACTATAAGCCATATGCAATAGAGAAACGAATTTAATCCTATCTTCTATGCCAGGGGTGGCGAACCTTTATACACCAACGTGCCATTTTCTCTAAAAAATTGCTTAATGAGGTCATAGACGTGCCGTGAGTATTGGGAAAAGAATAATACTAAATACTATCAACTCAAAACTCTTTATTTACATCGAAAAAAAAATACATTTTGCAATGTCTCAGTTATACAAGTAATTCAACTTAAAGTAACATCAGTGTGACTTCTGTTGTTGCAGATTAGATGACAAATAACTTATATTAGGTTGTAAGATGTTAGTTTAAGCAGGACTGTTGATTTTTTTTGCTAGTTATTTATTGTTAGCTTGTTTTTTACTGTTAATAATTGTTTTTTAGCATTAATTTTTAATTTTTTTCATTAATAATTGTTCATTATTTTGTTTGTTTTTTGTGAATTTTAATTTAATTGTTACATATGCTTTATAGCGTAATAGCATTTGTGTAATAACAATTCATAGTGTAACAACAATTGTGATCGGTGGAGTGCCCAAAATATTGTGACGGGTGCCATAAATGGCACGCGTGCCATTGGTTTGCCATCCCTGTTCTAGGAGGTATTGATGCAATCAGTAGAGTTCTAATCAAGTTTTTTTTAAACAATGGCGTTTTAAGAAGCAAATAGCGTACATAGTCTTTTATTTATATGCAAATAATAAAGCGACTGTTTGCACCTATGCATTTTCATGTGATTTCTGATTAGTAAATAAGGGCAGATCCCGATTTTATTCAACTATTCTATATAAGTTTATATGTATAAGTACTATACTAGTTCTTGGTACTAGAGCCTAGAGGGATTTTGACTTTCATTATGCTTGTTGCTTACGTCGATCATAACTTTTTTACATGTAAAGAATTCGCCTAACGTTTTTTTTCCCCTTAAACTTTTACCAAACACCATTTTAACCAGCCAATAATGCTTAAGATCCATCCTTTATGTCCGTACAGTGAGTAATTTTTCATGGGGTGTTAGTTTCAACTTTATGGGTGATATTGCCCTTGAGTGAGACTACTTTATACATGGTACGCAATTAACATATTATGCACTTATGCTATTAAACTATGCTTTCAATTAAAGCTATGCATTCAATCAAAACTGGTAGTCGCTTAACAAAAGTTGATTACAAATGCAACCGATTACAGATAATAATTACTTAGTACTAAATTACTTGTAATCGTAATTTCAGGTTAAATTTTACAATTGCTCTTGTAATCGTGATTACAAATAGTCATATTGAGTGATTGCAATGTACTGTAAATACAATTTATTACACGAATTACGATTACAAGCACTCATGATCATAGGATTACTTATAATGGTTGGTCATGATCACTTGTGATCATCATTAGATTAAATCACGATCTCTGCAATAATCGTATATGACATTCCATACGTTTTTATATTCTTCAATCACGATTTCAAATAAAGCTTATTAATACTTATAATCAATTATGTTTGTTCTACTTTTCATTCTCATAATCAGTTGAATCTTTAGGTCGGAAACCCATATTTACTTGTTTGTTTTATTCAAGCTGTTCTGTAATGACTGCCTTTTATATATACATATATATTTAGAATTCTTGTCAAAAGTGAATTAAAGAAATGATTTACACACGCGCATGCATTGACGGGAAAGAAATAAAACTCTTATATTTGTGGAAGGACTATGGAGGGGCGTGGAAAAAAATCACTGCTATAACGGATTTTACCTATAAATTATTTATTACTTCTTAAATGATATTTACTAGTAGTATTATTTATCATCTTATTAATTATAAGTATTTTGTTATTATTATATTTTTGATTTTTCGAAACTAAATGCTTAAAACTAAAAGTGTTGTCTTTTTATTACCATATAAACCACATATCACCTTATAAAGCAATATTTAAAGATAAAAAATAATTAGTTAGATTTTTACTATTAATAAATTGTAAAGTTATTTTTCAATAAATTATATTTACTTTTACAAGAGATTTTTTTTATGTAAAACTGTGTTAACATATCAGGGGTCTGTCCAGACATTTTGTGAAAGGTCCGTTTTTCGTTAAATTGTGAAAAAATTACTCACATTCTTTCAACCAGGGTCCGCTTTTATGTATTTGCGCAAATAGGGTCCGTTATTGCAAAAAAAATTTTTTTCAAGGAGTTTTTGAATTGTAAAGACATACAAGATTATGCTCACCACTGTAAAATTATAGTTAAAAAAATTAAATTTTTGAAAAATAAACAACAATTGCTGCTTCTAAATTAGAGATGCAACATACAAATATTTATATTTAGCCTATGCTGCTGAACGCAGAATATTCATTTCGGACGAATAATGGAAGAATCGTCTGCCGAAGACAAAACTTAATTCGTTTACATCCATCTTTCTTGTTTTCTGCCCTGGAAAGGGTTTATTCGATTAACAAAATAATAATGAAGATAAACAAATTTGTGAAGGGTCCGATTAAAAGAAAAATCATTTTGTGAAAGGTCCGTTTTTAAGTTAAAATATTTTGTGAAGGGTTCGTTTTTATGAAAAGATATTTTGTGAAGGGTCCGTTAACGGACCCAAATTTCTTCTAAACAGATCTCTGCATATGCAATTAATAGAATGAGTTAATCGAGAGATTAATGAATAGAAAGCAATTAATGAATAGAGAGAGAGAAAAGGTTGTGAAGTTCTATCGTTTTTAGCATATTTTCAAAAGTAATAACAATAATAGGAAAGAAAAAAAAGATATCTTAAAAACGGTTAAAGTCACAAACTTAATTTTAGTTTTATTTAAATAAGAACAGGAAATATAAAAAAACTTTCGAAATACAGGTTCAAAAAAGTATTTCCGAGTTGTAAATTTTTTTTTCATTTTAAAATCAAGATTTTTGAACCACTGTGCGGCGATCTTTAATGTCGACCAAACTTGCCGCCTAGGGCAGCTTAGTTCTTTATAATTATTTCCTCCTCTATAATTTTTCTCGCTCACCATTAAAACTCAAATCCCACAGATTTTAATTCTTATTATTTCGTCCTAGCTTAGGTTAATGATGTTGCAGGGATAAGATCTACGTAACCGAATCCTTAAATTATATCTTCCGCCAGCTATAATTATTATTCTTACTATCCAAATTATTTGTTTAGTTAATTTTCTTGCTGAAAAGATTGTAGTTTGTACATAGCAAAACCTAATAGCCAGTAATTTATAACAGCTAATAAAAACCCCTGTACGTTGAAAAAGGCAGTAAAAAAATATGATTATTACGGGTTAAATTTAGATTAGAAATAAATAGACTATTATTATTTTATAAAATAAATTTAGACTATTTGGGCAACCATATTTACCTCGGCCGCGAGTGAAATGCAATAAAACATTGGGGAACTTCGTTTTTTGCGGTCCTGCCAAACGCTCTGAATTGTGGAGGTGGATGTGATTCTTCCCCGGATTTCCGCTTTTTTTTCAGATTTTTCCATTTCTCCGCTAATTTCCGCGAATTTTTTAATTTTTTTTTTTGCACAAGTTAAAATATTTTGAGGAATTTAATTTTCCGCGGAGCAAAGGTATTGAAGTCCTCATTTCCTCCCTCTGAAGTTTCCCTAAAAATCATTTCCTTGGGATAAAACTGGTTGATCAGGGATGAGATTTTTCCGCTTTTTAGAGGATTTTCGCTTTTATCTCCCGAATTTCTGCCTTTTTATCAAAAACTCCGATTCTCTAAAAGTTAAGTTTTTTTTCTTTCTTTTTTTTAAATAAATATCCCACTTTTTTTGTGAAAATTCAGTCATAAACAGAAAACTCAAACTACGTCCTAGCTGCTAACCCTTCCACCTTTTACTTATTTTAGCTATTTTCTCCGATTTTAATCACAGAAAATAAGATTTTCCGTATTTTTATCCGTCTCCTGATAGTTCGTATTTTCGTAATTCAAACGTTTGCTGCTTCCTGTTTTTTGGTGCGAAAGCAAACGGGGGAAAAAATGAGGTGGGTTTGCGGTGAAAATATTTATTTGCTCATTCAATTAATTTCGTAAATTTGTATTTATTATGTCTAAACAAAAACAATACAAACAAGCCTTTTAGAAATCCCTAGTTCAAGCTCCGCAAATATCTCGATTCTTATTCACGCGATTTTAATATCAATCATCTATTTTCGTATTTACTTGATTTAAAAGTTGCGCATTGTGATTCTTATTTACGCTATTTAAATATCGTACATTATGATTCTTATTTACGAGATTTAAAAATCCAATATCGCGTTTTGTATTGAAGCATTTTTAAAATCGCG
This sequence comes from Parasteatoda tepidariorum, assembly GCF_982258835.1. NCBI lineage: Eukaryota > Metazoa > Arthropoda > Arachnida > Araneae > Theridiidae > Parasteatoda > Parasteatoda tepidariorum. The sequence goes on from NC_141755.1 coordinate 49,094,052, forward strand.
ATTTTATTATCAAGCATCTATTTTCGTATTTATCTGATTTGAAAGTTGAACGTTGCGATTTTTATTCAGGTGATTTAAATATCGTACATCGCGATTCTTATTTACGAGATTTAAAAATCCAATATCGTGATTTGTATTTAAGCGCTTTTAAAAGCTTATGTAGCGATTCGTATTCACGCGAGCTTAAAATCCAATGTCGTGATTCGTTTTTGCAGTTGTAATATCAAACATCGATTTTCGTATTGAAGCGTGCTTTAAAAATTAGACATAAGGATTCATATTCGCGCAATTTAAAAATTATGCATCGTGATTCGTATTGACGTGATCTAAATATTACGCATCATGACTTATTCTCTTAATTTAAAATCATGCATGTGATGCATATTCATACAATTTTAAAATTAACCATCGGGATTTTTCATCACATTATTTACAAGTTTGAAAATCGCACTTTTTTGTCAAATTTTTGGATTTTGAATGTATATATTTTCTTGGATTTCCTCTTTTTCACTTTTTGTCTACTCTCATCCCTGGGAGGTAGCGGGCTCGAAACCCACCATAGGCTTGCCTTCTCTAATGTGTGCTATCTGTTCTCCTATTTCTCTTGTCTTTGATTAGAAGCCGTATTTTGTATTGAGAACAGTTGATACGAGTCTGTTTTTGTACATCAATAAAACAAGGTTTCGAATCCCACCTAAATCCTAGTTGTTTCTTTGTGTAGTCCTTTGATTTGTGTTATCAGTTCTGTAAATCGTTCTTTGTATTAAACATGATAGCCCGTATACTTATGTCAATAAATAAATAAATAAAATTAATAAATACATGAAACACTAAATTGTAATAGTGTTAATTTTTAACGTTCTTTTTAGTTACAAGAGCCCGTCTTCGATTTGAGTCAAGGTATACTTAGAAAGGTTGTATGATCTATATCAACTTTTTGTTTATTTGAAAACTAAAAAGGAAATCTGAATTTGGATCCGCTACACGAAAATTAGGAAGCGTATTAGTGCGTGTCACTTCATGCATTTGAGCTTGCAAAAATTTTCTTTTTTACCAAAGTATAAAAAGTTACAGCTTAAAAACAGGTTTCTGAACGCATTAAATTTTCATAAATATTGGTCGTGGTTAAATTTTCATATATAAAGCTTATTACCTGCCATAATCAATAAATTTCGGCCCTAACTTGGGACTTTCTCTATACTAATTCAGAAATAAGTTAACCCGTCCTTAGGTCTTATTGAAAATTTCATTTCAAATATCAATAAATCAAAGAAGCAACAATTGATATACAATCGTGAAAAGATTTTCGGGGTTCACATTGGTCGAAACTTGACCACGTGCCGATTTTTACCTTTACCATCAATAATTCTTGTGTTAACCATTTTTAATTTGAGCACACAAACAAATAAATGCATAAATGAATCGAGGCAACAATTAAATTTGCTTTATATTATTGGAAGGATAAGTTTCAAAATGTAGAGAGCTATAGCACAAAAAGATAAATTTCAAAACACGTTAATTTTTGTTAATTTATTCTTCTTTTGCGAACTGTAGTGATCGCGCGATAATTTCCAATTGTTTCACAAAAGTTTTAACTCCCCTTTAACTACAGTTATTTAGTCGACATGCTTATCCTCCTTAACTAATCGATGACACAGATTTGTATCTAGTTAAGGGGAGAAGTTTCGAAGTGCTACATAAATATTGATTTTACTTTTACTACCTTTATACGAGTCTAAAACTGAACTGTGGTTGATATGAAAAATAATAGCAACAAAATGACTATGTTTTAAAAAAAAGCTGTTTGTCTAACAAATTTTGTTTCAAATTTTTTCCGGAAAAAATGTTTCTAAAAACATCCAATCAATACCACTGTAAGTAATTAGCAACTCTAATGTTCTGATAACTAAATTTTAATGGATCCGGCTTTCGTTCTTTTTAACTGGTCTTTTTTTTTAGTGGTTTAAAGCAGAAAAAAAAAGGTCAGTTTTTTTTTTGGTTTTATTTTATTTTATAACAGTCGTTGAACAGCCGACCCAATTTTTGGGTTTGACTACTAATGTTCAAATCCGTAGCCTTCTAATTTTGAACCCAATCCAGAAGACAAGGGAACTCCTGGATCAAGTATTGGGAGAAATTTTGCCTTCGCGGAGGACATTTTGATGGAACTAACTCGCATTTGCGTTGCATGAGGAGGAAGACCACGAGAACCTCCCACGGTTAGTTAGCTTGACGGCAAGGGGACTCTACCCAATGATCCGTCTACCACTGAGGATATTTCACGTCAGCACTGTGTTCGGTGCAAGCTGGATGCGGAATTCGTATCGACCAGCCATCGCCGGGATCGAACCCCGGTTCACCTCATTGGAAGGCGAACGCTCTATTCCCTGAGCCATCGCGGCTCTCTTTTTGGTTTTTTTATTTTATTTTATGACCGTCGTTGAACAGCCGACCCAATTTAATGTGTTTACGACTACTAATGTTCAACTCCGTACCCTTGCAATTTTGAACCAATCCAGAAGACAAGGAAACTCCTGGATCAGTACCCCCAGAGGTATTGATTTGTTATGGGAACATGGAGGACTTTGAGACTCGACAGATTTAACGTGTATCAGTCACCATTTTCTACACGGGGTCAACGTATTCTCGACGTTGGATGTTTATCGCATACAATTATTAATGCATACAATCCAGATTAGCAACGAAAATTCTAAATCTGGATTCTAAATCTGGACTGGCCTGCTTCAAGTCCCCCCTCAATTCGGCACTTCCTTCCATTATCTAAACATTGGTATTTACTCATTTTTGCTGTTTGAAATTGAGTTAAAAGAATAGATTAAGATTTTTTTTTAAAAAAACCCCGGGAAATTCGGGAAAAAGTACGAGCGAATGAAATGCAGATGTTGCCATGCACGCTTATAATGTTTATGGTTTAAAATAGATCAATACAGTTGTTTAGTAATGATTATTATAAAAAGACAGCTTAACTTTCAATTAATTCAATTTAGTGAGTGCCATAAATTTGGCAGTTTTTCACATCAACTTATTTGAAAAAAAATATCTTTTTTCTTATTAGTTTCATACATTTCGTGGTAAAGAGCCGGTTTGACTATCCATACTTATAGAATTTGATGACAAAAATTAGAGTACTATTTGTCACTGTGAATTCATTTGTAGTACTGCACTGTGAATAACCTGAATATAATTTATTCTAATGATTGGATTTTCACGTGCAAGGACTTACGGGGCGACCTTAGATATGCTAATTAATTAGTAATGACGATATTTTAAGTTACGAAATCATGCTAAAAAAAAATATTTTCTATAAAACTACATCTATTTTTCTCTAGGGATTTAGATTCCTGTCCCTCATAATGTGGGGAGTAGCCGCAATCTTGGAAATATGGTTCTAATTGTTTGGGGAGGATATTGTTTGGACCCAACAGTTTAGACCTCTTAGTGTTAATTTTACTTTTTGCGTATTTCGCTACATCTTTTAAAGTGAATTGAAAATGTTTTGTACATAATAATAAAATTCGTTTATTCAAACATGATCCCATGCAAAAATAATTTTTAATAATTATTAATTATTATTTTTTTTAAAACTTATTTTTTATCGAAAATTTTTGAATTGTAAGGGGGAAAAATTTTACATCTTTTAAAAAGTGTAACCATATAAGGGGAATTACAAAACTTAAACGAAAACGGTCGGGAAATCGACTTTTTAAAATTTAATTTTGTTTATTATCCGTTTAGTCATTTGTAACAGTTAATGTTGTTAAAAACTAATTAAGTCCCCCCCCCCCCAAAAAAAAAAAATCTGGAAAGAAGAGAACTAGTTGAAAGTGGTTACATAAAGCCTTTCAAAATCCACAGGTCTTGTCCTCTTTTTTTTTTTTTTCCTTTTCGGGAAAATCTTTTTCCTTCTACCCTATTAAGAATCTTTACGTTATCAATGTGAGTATTATTTTCTAATTCGATGTGAAGAAATTTAATTCTTCTTACAGTAGTATACGTAAAATGTGTGAGTAATATAATGAAGTTTCTTAAAAACTATTTTTCGGATCTTTTTCGGATATAAACAATACAATAAAAACAATAAAAAAAATAACCCCGCCAAAATGTTTTAAAAATATTCCTCTTCACTAAATAAATTAAATAATTAACTAAATAAATAAATTAATTAATTAATTAAAATTGATTGTTCAACCAATTTACGGTTAGTAAATGTGCTTGTCTTACGTAGATTTTGAGTACCAGCTTCGCTGGAACATATTCTGGTTTGCTTTGGACTTTCTAAGGTGGATCTTAAATCAGGTCCCCTTTTTGCTGCGGATTTTCTTGCGATCAGCGGCGCCCTGGAGCTTATCTGAATCTGACATATTTCAGATTACGAGGATAAGCAATTGATTTTGAGTTGAAAATATAATGAACTTGACTAAACAAAATAAAATAGCCACTAAAAAAAGAGTTATCCCAAACTAAAAAAAAATTTTAAATTTGATTTACAACTCCCCCCCCCCCCCCTTAGAAAAAAAATTCTCGTTCCCTTCAAATCAAACCACTAATGCGCTTCTCTTACTTGTTATTTTATACTGATCATAAAGTTAAGCATTGATAATATATATTTGACTCTAAAATATCCCCAACCAAAAAAGGTTTAAAAATTCCCCCAAATATTAAAAAAGAGCCGGATTTTAATAGTTAAAAATATTCCTTATACACAATTCACAGTGTCCCCCTCACTCTTATATTAACTCCTGCGTTCGATCAAGAAACGTTGAAATCTTAGACAAAATTTTCCAATTCAGCGGCGTTTAGCGACCGTTCTCCGGTTTATCATTTTTTTAAATAAAAAAAAATTCATTTTTTTTAGTTTAGGTAACAAATTTATAAAGATATAAAAGCTTGCATTGCAATTAAAACCAACGTCAACCAAGAAAAAATCTCCAAAAAAAGAAGCAATCGTTAAAGGCCGCTGGATTGTAAGTTAGCATCCCGGACAGAAGTAGATATTTGTGATAGGAGTGTAGAATCATCTCCTGAAAAACAAACTTTGTGGATCTATTTAACAAGTCTTTTAGAGTTTGTGCATTCAGGAACTATTAGTGGTTGCCGATAAATATCAGGTTTTGTCTCTTAAGACATGGGTTTGTCCAGACATTTTATGAAAGGTCCGGTTTTTGTAAAATTGTGGGGAAAAAATACTCGTAATTTGTGAATATAAAGTAAGCGTTAAGTCGCATTCTTTCAACCAGGGTCCTGCTTTTATGAATTTGTGCAAATAGGGTCCGGTTATTGCAAAAAACTTTTTCAAGGAGATTTTAAATTGTAAATAGATACAAAATTATGCTCAGTACTGTAAAATTATAATAAAAAAAATTACATTTTCAAAAATAAACAGCAATTGCTGCTTCAAAATTAGAGATGCAACATACAAATATTTGGTATTTAGCCTATACTGCTGAACGCAGAATATTCATTTCAGACGAATAAAGGAAGAAGCGTCTGCCGAAGACAAAACTTGATTCGTTTACATCTGTCTTTCTTGTTTTCGCCCCTGGGAAGGGTTTATTCAATTAACAAAACAATAATGAAGATAAACAAATTTGTGAAGAGTCCGTTTTTAAGTTAAAATATTTTGTGAAGGGTCCGTTTTTATGAAAAAATATTTTGTGAACGGACCCAAATTTCTTCGAAACAGACCCCTGTAAGAGATTTGTCAGGAGATTACGTCGAAGAAATTGTTTGAAATTGTCGATTGTATAGGCTTAAAATTATGTTCAGCTGCTTTAGATTTTATAAAAACGTCTGAAAACACCAACCTTGGTATTTTTATTTTTTAAAAAAAGTATCAATTTTACCCAGATTGAAAATTGAATCTTAGAACAAGGCTTGGGATGTTAAATTTCCAATTTGAATTCAAACAATTTAACAATTTGCTACTCTTTATATATAGCTACAAGCTGAATGCACGGGGTAAATAAAACAAATAAATTAATCATTGCTAAACATAGACTACGAGATTACGCACAGATTTGATAGCACGACACGATTGAAGAGTTTAGCATGAGTACTCAACGTCAACATCACCTTTTTTAGGCATCTACCATCTCATCACAACGGAGGTGGCCTTTTTAACCAGGTACTCCCATGCACCCATCTTAGTTTCCGCAGAAGAGTTTAGTGGAAGAATCAAGTAAGCGACATTTTAGGGGTATTTATAAATTAGTGAAAATAATATAAAGTGGTTGCATCAATATGCGTATTTTTAATATAACATAATTGTTCTTGCTTTCACTTTAATCTTAACATAACTAATCCACATTAGTTTTTAGAATGTTAGCAGGATTTTTATTTTCAAATCAGGCAGTTGTAAATAAAATAAGACTAAAAATTATTTTAATCCCACTTTCTAACAAATCGGTTAATTTAATTGCTGGGAGACCACTTTTTTTTTCTTACCTTAATTATAGTCTTTCTGAAAATGTCACTTACCTGGTTTTTCCACTTAGCTGATTAATAAAGATAAATAATTTTAATTTTGTTTTATTTATTATTATTTGTTGCCCTTTCTCGTGGCTTTACATTATTATATGAAGCAGAACATGTTTTTTGTAGCTTATCCTATCAGAATATAGATTGGCTATATATAGCATCACTAGCGTGATGATATTGTTCGCGGTTAACTGATGTTAGTCAAAATTTACCACTATCAAGTAAACTTATCTAGTACATGTACAAGAGGCCGTAAGACACGTATTTCCACATTATCGGTATTAAAACTGCTTAGTATTGGTGCAGGTTTAATAATAAGCAAATATATCATACTTTATATCTATATTAGCATATTTGGTACATATTGCATAATCCTTCAACAATTTAGTTTTGTGCGAAATATACTTATTCATGGCAACGAACTAAAGCCAAAATTGTAAAAACAAACAGAATTCTTATGAGATCTTGATAAGGACTTTAGAGCCTAACAATTTCTCCATCTGGCCTTTAATTTACTTTTAAAACTATTTATAAGTAATGGCGGGAAAAAGTTTATTTCTAATTTATTAAAATATGAATGCACTATCTTTGCTGCCACTGGAAAAGTATTTTCTGAAACTACGGAAAAGCCGCTGCTGAATTCTTTTTAAAACTGTTCCAGTTGCCATAATACCAGTAATACATTATTACCAAAATTAAGCGTCATCTGCGTAAGGCGAGTTTCTTCTTCGGTTCCCTTTAACGCAGGGGTTTCCAACTTACATGAGGCCGGGGGCCATAATTAAAAACACAAATCAAATGGCGGGCAGCAACTTTACCAAAATTTTATGTAGGACTCTTTTATGTTTGAAGGAACATTAAATATTACTGTTAGATTTTTGCCAAGTTGTACAAAACTAAAGTATTGAATTACAAATTAAAAAAAGAAGTAAATTTTTAAAAATATTTAATTGCATATTAAAAAATTCGGGCTACAATAATTTTAATGTGTACCGTACCCATGTATTAAACAATTAATGTGTAACAAATATCTAATTGTTAAGATATAAAACTTTAAGAAGGTTGTTATTAAAACTTACATAGTAGCACACAAAATGTTCAATGACAAAATTGAGGTTTGTCTGCTGTAACCACCAGAGAATAGATATTTACATTTTAAATTTAAAATTTACAAATGTGTGTGTAAATATTTTCGTCCAAAATGAGTCGTTTCAAAAAGTTAAATCGGAGAATTTCTTCGAGAAAATTTCTGATACACACATGATAAATTATATTCCCAAAATACAAAAAAATGAAATAAAACAGAGCAACATACAAGATTATTTTTGTATTTGAATAAATAATTTCTTGGATGCAAAACCTGAGAAATAATTTTTTTTTTTGCACCGTTGGTATGATGAATTTCACAGAAACGAAGAAATGAGATTTTTATTAACGAGAAAAGTATTTTAAATCCATATAGATTTTTTACGAAAATTGTCAGCAAGAAAATGACAACTAATATATTTTAGTTTGCTGGTCGGATGTGGCCCCCGGGCCGCCAGTTAGAAACCTCTGCTTTAACACATTTCCCATTAACCTTGCTTTTTAGCACGCAGTATCCTCAAAACGATAACCATTTATTTTGCTTTTTTGTAAATAGGTTACTTTTTTCTTTCATCTAATACATATTATCAACAAAAATTCAACATCATTGTCATTAATAATAGTTAGGCAATTTTGTACAATTCCTTTAAACGAATACTCAATTAATACTCCCTACTCCATTCATTTTGCCTTTTAAGTACATAGCTTATTTCTATTATTTCAATATGCATATATTGAGCCGTGGTGGCTCAGGGGATAGAAGGTTCGGCTATAATGAGGTGAACCGGGTTCGAATCCCAGCGATTGTTGGTCGATACGAATTCCGCACCCTGCTTGATAGTGCTGACTTAAAATATACTCAGTGGTAGACGGATAAGAGTCCCCTTACCGTCAGGCTAACCGTGGGAGGTTTCCGTGGTTTGCCTCTCCTTGTAACGTAAGTGCTGGATAGTTTCATCAAAAAGTCCTCCATTAAGGCAAATTTCTCCACTTGATCCAGGTGTTTCCTTGTCTTCTGGATTGGGTTCAAAATTACAAGGCTACGGAGCTGAGCATTAGTAGTCGTAAAACCGAAAATTGGGTCAGCTGTTTAACGACGAATAAAATATGCATAGATTATTTAATCTAAATTAATTAACAATCACTGGTGTCAAAAATAGTCTGGTTTATTAACAATCCCTGGTGTCACCATTCTAGTCCTACTTATCACTCTATATTTTCTTAATTGTTTGAGAAATTTTTAAATCAGAGAATGGATGTTTATGTTGTCTACTTGTGTTTAAATTATAGAGCAAAAGGAAGAAAAAAAAATATTATGATAATAGTGATAATAAATAGGTAAAATTAGTAAATTTAAAAAAAAAAAAAATTTGTTATAAAAATAACAAATTTTCTTTTTTTTTTTTCGGTTGAATTATTTGTAGCCCAAAGAAGGGGAAAAAATAATATGAATAAAAATAATTTAAGAAATGAAATAAATATGTATTTTAACAATTAGATTTTAAAAGAAACATTGGAATTAAAAGATCGTCATTCCGAAAACTTAATGATTTATGTCAAGAATTCTGGAAACTATCTTTATAATTTATGATATTTACTGAAAGCCGTTGCTTTTCCCAGAAGTGGGAAACGAGAAGTTATAAAAGACGTTGTGCTTAAAATAGAATGGACAGTAGTGCTGATGACACATGGGGTAACAGTTATAACCCTCTTTGCACCTGCAACTTCTTCATTGCATTTTGATAGTAATTCTCCGATTTCCTTCGCATTCTAAACCACTCTACGCTTTTTTTATGATATCTGGGATCGAATGCTAGCAATTCAAGGTCAAATTTTGTCCGAAAGACAAGGTCGAAGTTTTTTTTTTTGGTTTGTTTTCATCGTGACATCGTCGCACGCGTGCTGATAGTATGAAGACTATTTGGTTGCTATTTTGTGTCTAAAGGCTATAGGTTAGTAGATTTTTTATATTTAATACTTTCAATTCCTTCGGTTGACTTTAAATAATCTATATTATTTTATATGAAATTTGAAAATAGATAACTTACATTCAGGCCGGTAAAATGTACACCAACGCCGTTGGCGGAGAATTTGTCACCTTCGCGGAAAATTTTTTACTTGTACTGAAAAAAGGTAAGAAGAAAAAAAAGAAAAGAAAAAAGAAGAAAAAAAACCGCCCCTTTTAAAAAAAGTTTGCCTTTTTCAAAATCAGTGAAAAAAAAATTCATTTTTTCGTCTTATCCTACCAAAGCAAACACTATTTAAAATTACATTCACATTATTTAAAATCACACATCGTGATTACTATTTACGTGATTTAAGATCGCGCATCGTATTTCGTATTTTTACTATTTTATATCAAATATCGCGTTTCGTATTCGTTCGTGATTTAAAAGCCACTATTATGATTCGTATTCAAATAACTTTAAAATAATGCATCGGAATTCATAATCACGATCGAGATTCGTTTTCACGCGATTTTAAAATGAAACATCGAAATCCGTGTTTACTCGATTTTAAAATTAATCATCGATATTCGCATTAACGCGATTTTAAAATCAAACATCTAGATTCGTACTCACGCAATTTTTTATATCAAATGTCGAAATTCGCATTCGTGTGATTTAAAAATCACCCATTGAGATTCATATTCACACGATTTAAAGAAATAAATGAAATCTCGCATCGGTATTCTTAATAAAACGTTGATAACATTTTGTGGATAAATGCTCCTTACATACACATTTTTCTTTCTCTAATTTAAGGTATTTTTTCAATTATTTAAAAAGTGTTTTTTTTTTTTTTTTTTTTTTTTTTGCACCTAACATTTTTGGTTTTCAGCTTCTATGGTTTTTTAAGAAACTCATCCCTATTGTATGGATCAATGGAGTTCTATAAAAATTTAACCTTTTTAAAAAATTCCGTGATTTTCTAGTTACAAGGAATAATCATTGTGTGAAGAAAGTTTTTAAATTGAGAATTTGTGTTCGCAGAGAGTTTTTCATTTTTTCTAAGTCTGCTTATTTTAGATCTTGTCTTTTTAACTTCTATAATGTTATTATTTCTTAACTGACTACCCAGAACGTTTTCCCCCCTACAATCGAATTCTATGAATTCTTGCAGTATGTATGATAAATCTTTAAAACCTTATAGCTGAAGGAAAAAAATCTCTAAAACTTCATAGCTGAGAAAAAGCGAAACGTATCAAACTATTACAACTTCTAAACCAAAGAAAAGACACCAAAATTATTTGTTAAAATATGAATTATTGATGAAGTTAAAACAATTAATATCAATTGTATTATAGACGACACTGACACATACAAATCTTAACATCAATAAAATCAAAAGATTCGTCCCACTGAGATCTCCGAAACTATTTGTGCGATTTTCCTTTATTCTTGTATTGTATATTTTCATTTTATTTAAAACGACAAAAACCAAGATTTCAAATAAATTTGTTGAATAAAGCCCACTGTAATAAAATTTTTAGAAATCGCACTTTCAAATTTTAATTATTTTGAAAATCAAACGACTATTCAAACAATTTGATGCAAAATTTTTATTAAACATATTTCTCAAACTTTTTTCATTATTTTGAAACCAAATTAATTACCAAAATAAGTGAAATATGTTATATTTAGCATTTTAATAATTTATGGTTATGAAATACACCATGAAACACCGGTGTTTTTTTCTGCGTTAAAGGTACTACCTTCTAAACACGACTCACTTCCGAACTATTAATTTTTTAAATTTTCACTTATTTGAAGTTATTTAGATCTAAGCGAAACAGTTATTCATCATTGAAATTTCTTTCATTTATAATATTAGTTATTGCTAAATTTATAAATTTGAATAATTTTTTTTAAAAATTTTAGGATTTAGTACAAATATAATTCCGATAATCTAACAGATTTTTAGTAACTATTAAGCTGTTTTTTATAATTAAAAATATATTTTTCTTTGTATCCAAATATATTTTCACCGTTTAAAAGAAACACTGGGACACCAGTTTCCCATCTGTGTTAAAGTGTTAAGCGTTACACACAAACGGAAAAACGAAAGGATTCCGTTTGCAAACGCAAGCATAAATCCCGTCCCTCACTAAAGTATCAAAGTGAACCCTACCGAAAAGCTATTCAGTCATCAAAAGAATTTACACAGAATGTGTCTGAGCTGTATTCAAATATGTCTGCGAAATTGTGTACCGAGCAGTTCAGGATTAACAATTAAAGATGTCCAAGATGAATACACAATAAAGGTGCTTTTCCAAAAAAAAAATTAGACGACAACCATTTTGCCAATGGGTAACGCTATCACAATTTTTTCAAAAATTGGTTTAAGTTTTGAAATAAAAATTTAATATATTTTTTATTGTTCTTAAATCTATCTATACCTTAATTTTTGCCCTTTAATAAAAGTAATAATAATAGAACAAACAGCGAGTACTAAAAATGAAATGTTTCAAAGAAGCTGGAGAGATTAAAAATTAGAATACTTCTTACTATTCGTGATCGCAACGAACTATAGGGAACGTTGTTGTATGAGACGAATACCTGCGATTTCTATAAGAACAGTCATTCAGTTGCTCTGGAGAGGTCTTTATTATAGCGTGTAGTATTATAACGTTCCTTCTTTATTGTGGTTTATTAAATTTAAAAGAAAAAAATGTTTAAAATTCTTTCTTGTTCAAGGCAAAACAAAATGGAATCTCTTTTTTTTAATTTTTATAGAAGGAACATCCAGAATATATCGAAAAAATATTTATAAATAAGCAAGGGGGGGGAAATATGTATCTTCATTATTGGAATCAAAGCCTAATGCCTGCGAAAAAGTTTTGCTAAATTTAGTGATGTAACATGAAAGGCTTATTTAAACTTTACATTCCATAGTTTTATGAATCATATTACTTCAAACATTAAAATGGGCAAAAAAATATACATAAGCCTATAATTTTATATAATTTAATTTTGCAAAAAAAAAAAAAAAAAAAAAAGCTTTTTTATTGATTTATGTTATTTTTATCAGTTTAAATAATTAAAAAAATAATGAAAATTGGAATTCATTTTTCCTTTTCTGATTTATCCAATAATTGTATCTTTCAAAAATTCATGTCCCATAGGGGACTCGTAAAGACACTGGTTCCAGTTGATCACCGAAGTCACTGGCTGCGGTTAGTAAGCGGGTGGGTGACCCCTTTGATCAGCCTGCATATGGATCGAGGGTGGCGGCATGGCCGTATTAAGCGTACTCGGGGCCCTAGCCTAGGCCATTCAAATTTTTGGGGCCCTTAGATTAAAATTTTTTTTCGTATATTTTTTATTTATACAAATATAAAAATATTTATGTATCTTTTCATTTAAGAAAGCATATTTAAAATAAAAATAGATAATGATAAATTAAATTTTACTTTATTTTATTAAATTAGAACTAAAAAATCATAACATTTTAAAAAATCATTGTTTTTCTTAATTTTTTAAAATTTATTTTCAAAAAATTCATTTTAAGGGGGCCCCTAGTCATTGGGGGTCCCAGGCCTTGGCCTAGTCTGCCCTAATGGGTAGTCCAGCCCTGGGTGGCGGGGTCGGTCCTTGTTAAATTGTTCCACCTTAAAGTGCTCGACATCGCGCTCATGTCGTCCTACCAAATCGGAGGAGCGATCTTCTCTGCAGAGGATCAAAATTTTGCTGGCATGTTTTCGAATCATCCTCGGGGATGTTTCCCAGACTGTTGCCGATTGTCCATTGTGCAGCTTTAGTGCGTCGTAAATAAAGTACATACCTACTCACTTCAAAAACTTATATGTAAAAGTTTTAAAAAAAATGTGTTTTAACTAATATTATACTGATTTGTTCGAGTGATAAGTCGTACGAAATTCGCTTGAAAACTTTACAGCACATTGTTATAAAGATTATTTGAAAACTTATAAGAATGCTGCTTTCTAACTGCTTGCTTGCTTTCATTCAGTTAAAAAATGACAAGAATGGATTTGTCTTAAATTTATCCAATAATTATCCAGTTTTTCAAAAGATTTTTTTGAAAAAAGTGTTTAATTTAGCTAGGATCTGAGTGATACCATATTGTTCAGTTGAAACTGTACTGCGCTGAACATATGTGCATAAACGTGCAGGATGTTGCATGAAAGTGTTAAACCACTATATTGTAATCATCTGGTGAAGAGCACTAAGGAATATGAAAAAAATAAATGTTAAAAAATCTACAGGAGGAAAGTTTTTAGAAAAAAAGTAATAAAATAATCAATCAGCATTGATGAAGTTTAATTAAAATTGAAATCTCGATAGATTATCTATTTATTTAGTTGAATTCATTTCTTTTTATTGTTCACCTTTTTAATGCAATATTTGCATTTAACTCAATATTTCTTGAAGGCAACATTTCAATTTACGAACAAATTTATTTTTCCCTACATAATTTTAAGGTCAAGTGACTCTTTTAGCTCTTAAAATCTTCAGCATTTTAACTGCAGAACTAATTCCCTGAAGTTGCAATGAGTAATGCATGGAAAATAGCTAGCTGATCGAAAAAAATAAACAAAAGAACTCGGGACTGGTTAAGATAATCAGATTTTATTGAAACTTCATACTATATCATCTTGCTGATAGCAACGCGTTGTCAATACCACTTTATGTCTTAAGAAAATTAAGTTTTATATTTAAACGAGATTATACGTTACAGAGCTGAAAGAGCAATTAATGGATAGCGCATAAATCCGGGAGATATTTTAACTAAGATCTAAAATTGAATTTGGTAAAATGTAATGGAGGCACTTAAAGTGCATTGACTACAGATAATGGAAAAGTTATGTTGATGGCGCATTTGCCTTAATCCGGCTGCGCTTGTGTGACGTTTGAGTTTTGAGATCATGTCATAGTTGCCTGCCGACGGCTATATATTGAAACCATCCACTTTAGAGAGCACTTCATCGACTTTTTATTACTGATGAAATATGATTTGAGTATGTGGTTTGCCAGTTTGGGGTTTTGGAATTGATCTGCGTTTAGTCCCTCGACACTTTGGTGAAACCCGTCTTCTAGATTGTTTCAGAATTTTTCAAATCCTGATGTAGTTGGGTCTTGGTCTTACCTTCGAACTGTAGACCATTTATTCGTAAGTAGTTTTTTTTAAAATCTAGTTTGATTGTATTTATTTAAATTTTTTAATTGAACGGTATATGCTTTTTAAGCGAAGTGTAGAAGTGTTTTTCTTGGTTAATTCTTTAACGCAGATGAAACATCGATTAAACTGACGCTCTAGTAATAAACAAAATATATGTTTTAATTATATAAAAAAAATAGTCTGGCATACTAAAAAGAAATCTGTTAGATTATCGAATTTATATTTGCACTAACATATAAATTCCAAAAAAATAAATAATAATTATTTTTTGCATTGATCTTATTTTCATTGTTTAACAGTTATTTTTATTTTTACATTTCGAAAACTTATTTGCTGTTACCGAATTTTTTTTTTCTGGATAAATTTTTATTTTCAGTGAATTGATTGTTTTGATTGGCATACAAAATGTTTGGAGAAATTATTTTCATATTTATTGTTTGTGTTACAATTTCTATGATTTATTGATTAGTAGAATTTAAATTTTTGTTTTACTTAAGTGTTTAGGGTTAGGAAAACTATCAAAATGTAAAATACGATTCACTGCAAAATAAAAAAAATTGTGATCGCCGGTTACTCATTGGCAAAATGGTTGTTGTCTAATTATTTTTTTGGAAAAGCAACTTTATTGTGTTTTCATCTTGGACATCTTTAATTGTTAATACTGAATTGCTCGGTACCCAATTTCGAAGACATATTTGAATGCAGCTCAGACACATTCTGTGTAAAATATATTGATTACTGAATAGACATAAATCAGCCAATCGAGATCAATGTTAACATTTTCGGATTGGTACAATGGTGTTTGATGGAGATTGTAAGCTGCTTCATACACCTGTTTCGGAGTCACAAGTTCATACATGAAATATGATTTGAAAGCTAAGCTTTTTTTTCTTTCAATTTTACATGAATAGTGGAATGAATAATTTATATAGCGTGGAAGACAGTTTACGATCTTGTGCAAGTTATTGGGTATGTTGACAATGGATCCTTTTATCCCTAACCTGGTGATCAACACCCAGTTCTCGTATTTGCATGAAAGGGGTTCGGAGAGTCACCATTCGCTCAACGGAGAGTTCAATTCTCTCAACCTACGCTCTTTGGCTTTTTCAGCCTCGGTAAGTTCAAGCCTTGGCATCGTTTTTTTCTTGCTACATTTTACAACTTTTGGGACCGTGTTAATCAGTTTGGACCCTCTTTATTTGTGATATTCACCTGAATTAGTATTGAAAATTACCCAGTTTGAACTGTCGGTTAGAGTTTCTGATTCTTCATTAAAACAATAAAAACGAAAATATCGTTCAAATGATGAAATTCTCCTTTATTCACAACTCAAGAAGTATTTATGGAATTTCTCTGGTTCCATTTCTCAAAAATAAACTCACCAACTTAATGCATAACAAAATTAAAAGTGAAAAAATAAAATTCTAAAAAAAACTATCTAACAGCAGCGGTTACCTTAGCAACGCATGCGCACTGTTTACTATTACTCTTGAAAAGTGAGGATGCCATGAAATCCAAACCAAGATTCATTTTGCCAATGGGTAAAACAAAAAGAGTAAAAAAAATAAAAAAAAGAATAAAAGAAAGAAGAAAAAAAAAATTTAAAAAAAGTCATCTTACCCAGAGTTCATTTTAATTCTGGAATCCTTCAAGTCCTTTAGGAAAAGGTTTGCAACATAAAAAGTTACTACAAAAATAGTCATCACATATGCTCTGACTTTAGGAGTGAGCCAATTGCTATCAATGTAGTAGAGAGTTTAGTGAATAATTGATTTTATCGGACCGAGGAACCCAGACTGTTTTGGCCAAATTAGCAAGTGACCGTCTTAAGTGCCTTACTTTTGAGGGAGGCAGAAAGATCTTCCCTTCTTACAGAAAATGCTGTTTTCAAGCACCCTCGCAAGCATATTCTGATTTGCCTTGGATTTTCTAAGGTGAATAGTGGATCTTACCTCAGATCCCCTTTTTGTTGCGGATTTCCTTGCGGCCAGCGAGCTTCTGAAGCTTATCTGACATATGCCAGATTTAAGAGGATAAGCAACAACAAATATAATTTTTTTTTATGAAATTGTTTTCACCACGAGAAACAAATATGATTGGAAAGGACAGTGTGCGTAGACAAGGTGATATGAGTGAATGAAGAAGTGACATAACTTGAGTAAAGAGGAAAATAGCATAAATCGTACTCCAAAATCCTTCTATCTCTGATTTCTTAAGGAGTATAGAGTAGAGAACAATATAGCGCAACGGTACCCAAATAGTATTCTATCTAAGGAATCCTGGGGTTTCCGGAAATCAGTACTTTTTATAAACCAGATATGAGTTTTGAAACCTCAGATTATATTTAAATCCAACCTATAATCGAAGTAAACCCTAACTTGACTTATTTCATTCATTTTCAGCTTATCTATGTAGGCCAGAAACGAATCATAACTAGACTAAATGTAGCACATGGATTGCTAATTTAACTGTCAGACATAGAGCTTAATTTAAGTTAAATGATGAAACGATTAAGAATCTTCATTCCTCTAATCAAGTATTTTAAATATAGTCTTATATAGGTTATAACGTTCGCAATTACCTTAAATTTTATTTATTAAGTTGGGATCTTAATTTTATTCGTAAAGTTTTTTCGCTCAGTAAGGTGAGCCGGGGGCGATGAATATTCCAAAGAAAATAAGAAAAATAATAACAATAAAAAGCTATCGAAAGTTAAGTATAATGTACGAACACCGCGGGAAATTCGTCTCAAACAATCGGGGGTGTTTTTAGTTTTACAAAAAAGAAGAAAAAACAATCAAAATTATACTCAATCTAACGCCCAGGTCTCTCTGACAGAGATTGATATGAGAATTTCTTTTACTGCTTCGTACAGCCATACTTTTCCCGCGATTTTTCTGCGTTTGATTTTCAGCCATGCTGGTTGAGTGTCTTCAGCTTTTTTTTTTTTCAATTAGGAAAAAAAAAGTAAATAAAAAAAAATCAGCTTTTTCGAAGAAAGTTAATCGTTTTCAAATACCCAAGAAAGAAAAATGATTCATTTTCATGCTTTATTCTACCTACCCAAACACGTTTTAAAATTACATTGATTTGACTTAAAATCCCACATCGTGTTTCGTATTTTTATGATATTACATCATATATCGCGTTAAAAAAAACCGATATTATTTGTGTTCAAATAACTTAAAAATTATGCAATGGAATTCGCATTCACGCGATTTTAAAGCCAAATATTTAATTTGCATTCACGCGATTTTAAAATCGCACATCGAGATTCCTATTCATGCGATTTCAAGATCAAATATCGAGATGCTTATTCGTGCGATTTTAAAATTGAATATCGAGATTCGTATTCGCGTGATTTAAAAACCACACATTTATATTCATGTTCACAAATTTTAAATAAATAAATAAAATCTCGCATTGATGCTTTTAGATAAACGTTGATAAAATTCTGTGGACAAATGCTTCCTACATACATTCCTGCTTAATTTTCCGGCATTTTTCTAATTATTTAAAAAGTGCTTTTACATATAGCAATTTTGGATTTCTATTTCTAGCTTCTTTTTTTTTCAAACTCACCCGTGTGATAGGAATCATTATATTCATAAAAATTAAATCATTTTTAAAAAAATAGGTAATTTTCAAACAAATTTCGCCAAATAGTTGGCGACAAAATGGTTAATTAATGGCTTTCAGAAAGTTTTTTAGTTGAGATTTTGTGTTCGCAGAAAGCTTTTCATTTTATGTCAATTTGGCAAGCGAATATTGAAATTGAAAACTTATACAAAACCGATCGTTCATGGCTGAAACAAAGAATCACGAGTTAAAAAAATAATTGAGTAAATAAAAAAAAATTTAAGTTTACGAATTTTCTCTACATACTTTGGGTTGATCAGAGATCTGTCTTCCAGATCCTCTCAGAACTAAGAAATAGGTTGAACATATGCTTGAAAGCTGACATTTGACGAACATTCTTGTATTCGGTTAATGTTGCATTCGTTAAAAACTGCTACAGCTTCATTGCAGATAAGACATACTGGTTTATCTTTTGCAACTGTAAAACAATATTTAATTTTTGCAACTCTCAAAATCTATCTATAAAAAGTCCATTCATCATTGAACGCACAACACTCTGAATCAATTTTGCGTTTTTTAGTAGCCATTTTGGGGTTAAAATGTTTTACAAATAACTCAAACAAGCATTAGCTATTTTATACATTTAATTATTTACAAAAACGTTACATGTGTGCAATCTTTCCATGCGCAATAAATAGTGTTAGAACTCACGTCAGCAGAAAAGTCCACTCAGTGGAGCTTAAAATACGCAGTCTGCCATATATTAGATTCCACATGTCTGCTCCTCGAGAAAGACAAACGCTCGTTGGTGCCAAGATACGGCTATTCTATAAAGAATTGCTACTTTCAATATTTTATCAATTGAAGCTGTCTGCGCTAGCTATTTCCATCAATGTTTTGTAGAACAAAAATAGAGAAAGTAAAAAGGTCATCAGTACTTTGTTAAAAAAGAAAGAACAAAACTTTAAACAAAGTAGACAAGAAAATGGATGTATAATGTATATTGTTTATATTCATATTCGCCACGGATCGGCAAGTTAAAATTCTATCCGCGGGCCACAGTTAGCTCGCGGGCCGTAGTTTGCCTATCCCTGGGTTATCCAATAGAGGCGAGCCTACGCTAACGTAAAAGTTTCAGTTCTGATTTTAACTTACCACATTTCCTCCCACATTGACTAGAACACCTGTAATTATACTCAAAATCAATCATTTAATGAAAGCTTACCTGCAATTCGAGCACTAGCATTGAATACAGGTCTTATTTTAGTACTTGAATTTTCTTGGACCATCTGACCTATGAGGCAAAAAATGAACACTTTCTAATTTATTCTCCGTCACGATTTCAATAATTTCCAGACAACCAACTATCAAAAACCTCACAATAAGCATTAAAATTTCCAGACTACATTAATTTCTTTTTGGAATTTTTCGCATTAAGTGCAATATTTTTATTGCTGGTTAAAAGCGAACTATTCGTAACCGAAGGGTAACTCGATTTGATATCTTCCCATAGAATTGACTTATAATTGTCTCCTCAAAATATTTAAGAGTTTCTTTTCTCGAATTTATTCTGACTCATAGTAGGATCGGAAATACCCTATAAATCAAGGCGCCTTTAAGTCTGCGATTTCTCTTTCGTTGACAAGAAGAGAACAAATAATAAGAGAAGCTTCATTCTTAATTTTATGCGTATCGCATAAATAATTTCCTAAAAAGCAATTTATGAGCTTCGTTTCTATACCCAACAGACCTGAACTTAAATGTATAATTTTCTTGTTAATATTATACTCGCTATATCTGCTCCGATTAATAATTTTATTTCTTTGTCAACACGGTATTTTATTTTTTCCGTTCTAAATCGCTTAAACTAATTTTAAAATTATTTTACTCTATGGAATTTGTTTAATATTAGAACAAATCGTATTTTGATTTAACACTTGAAATTTATTTTTACATTTATAAATGAAAAATTAAAATATTAAGTAAAAATATATATCTATTTTTTTTTTTTTTTTACTTTTTCGCAAAGTTTTAATTGGTGATGTGTTTAAATCCTTATTATTAAAATTGTTTCCCCATCTGTCGCATACTCATAGTTTTACTGTGCTGCCAAAAGGTAGGTTTTATTAATGTTATTTATCTGCTGTAATCTGATAACGTAACTTAGACCGTATTCCATTACAAAAAACCAAAAGTACCTCTACACATTGAGATCTTTGAAGTTTAAAGACGTGGCAAATTGTTCCATAGTTAAATAAGAGCGTTACTCAAAAATATCAGTTTTTTCAAAAATGTTTCTTAAAACTTTTATCCACTAGGTCTTTAACTCAGTTTTTGTTATAGTATGATGAAATTAGTGATTTTCAGAATATTTTTTTAGTTAAATAAAGCTGAAATAAGGTATTATTTCATTAGAAATCTCAAAAATTTCAAAAACGTTACTTAAAACTTTTATCTATTAAGGGATCCATTAACTTTTATCCATTGTAAAAAAATGGAAATCAATGTTTTCTGCTGCATGCCACAATGTTTCAATTGAATATTTGCACTGACGTCTGTTAACTTTGCTCTCAGATTACGGCACGTTGTTGGTGAAAATGTTAATTATTTTTAAAAAAATTGCTTTACAGTTTTCCCAATTAGGAGCGCCTTCTAGTGATGAACTTTGTAACTAATTTTGAATTTATATGAGTTAAAATAATCTTGTTTTCTGAGCAGAAAGCAGCAAACTGTACATCTCTTTCTTCCTCCTTTTTTTATATGAAGTTTCAATTCGCTGGTTATTTTTCATGCACTTTGTCAACTTACTCTCTCATTTAAAAAAAAGAAAATACGTAAAAATATTAAAATATTAGGAGACGCGGTCTGCATAAATTATTACCGACTTATCTATTCTCCTGACTTATCTATCCTCATGATAAGACTTGATACAAAACATGTGCGGAAGTTCTCAATTGAGTGCTTATCTAACAAGTGTTATATAAATGTGTAAATAAAAAAAATTATAGACTAAACATAAATTGATAAGTTTCCTTAATATTTTATTGTGATTATAATTTTGTTTGCTTATCATCATTTTGTATTCTTTTTTTGATTAAAATTTGCATACAAATGTGATAACATGATTGAAAAAAAATCTGTAGTCGGTGTTTCCGTTTGAAAGTATTGTTTAAAGTTTCATTCTCATTATGAATATTGTATAGCAATTTCTGAAAATTTCAAATCATTTAACCAAGTTAACAGTCGATTTTGCAATCAATTTTTGTTAATATGGAAATAAAATGTGTGGGTATTTTTGAATTCTTTGTATAATTTGTAAGTTGAAGCTTAGAATGTGCACTATATTTTTTAATGATTAATTACGTATTTGCTAATTTTATGCCTCCGTTGAACTAATTTTATTTATTAATTTTATTTTTGTTTATTTTTAGAATATGCTGATTGCCATTAAATACTAATCGTCAGGATATGTTGTTGCTGCGTGAAAATGGTATGTAAACATCTTTATGTTTATTATTTATTTATTTAATTTTTTTTTGTAATTTTTTATATCTTTGTAAAACAATACAAGTTGTTTCGCGATAATCGTTCTTGATACATGTTTTTTTAGAATCCGTGTAAAAAATTAAATAAAAAATGTATAATGTATATTAGGGCAGTGATTCCTATTCTTTTACGGGTATGGAAGCCTAAATGATCGAACATCTTTTGGAGGAATCCTTAGTTTATAAATATAATTAGTAGCTGTGAATTTACTAACAGAAAGAAAAACTATGTATTTTGATAAAATTTGATGTAAAGATTGAAATTTTTCATTCATCATTTTATCAATAATAGAATTAAAATTATAGGTTTTATCTCAAGTGAATGAATTCGTCGGAGCATAGTCATCTAGACTAATTCTGAATTTTTTTTTGGTGCATGCATAAACTGACTACGAATAAAATACGCTAATTAATATTTTTCGAAAAAGAACTGTTATTAATGTTGAAAATGATTATCAGAGAAACATAATTCTTTAATTTTGAATTTGGTTATTATATTTTTGATTGAAAAATTCGATGAGAAATACTAAAGCAAATTTTTTTTTTATAAATGCTTTCTATTTCTTAATTTGTTGAACATAAAATTATCTGAAGAATTTTTTTTTTTTTAAAGCTTGCTTTTTCTTTCTTTTATTTTAATTCATGTTTTACTTGAATAATTTCATAAAAATAACCAAACTATTAATGAATAATGGCTTATTGTCAAGATAAAAGCTTAATGACAAGTTTCAGAAGTCATTGCTGGTTTAAAAAAAATTATATATACCCATGGAATCCCTGAGAGCCTTTCACGTGTTTCGCGGAATACCATTTAGGAACTATTGTATTAGTGGACGCAAACTACTATTTAAGTGAGGGTAAAGTGCTTCTGAATTCCAACCAATTCTGGAACAGACCGAAATCAAAACCAATAATCAAAAACCAATTTACTTTTTTAGTGTGACTAGAATGCATCTTCCTTTCCCTGAAAAACACCTTTTAAGCATCATTCTCAGCTACATGGGATTTGAGATAATTATAATCTATCCCTAGCTCCTATTGACCTCAATAAGGATTGGTGAGAGTTTGAAAACCATTTTTTTTTTTTTTACTTTCGAGCTCTTAAAATGCTTGTTTTTTGATTTCTTATCTTACAAGAATTTGAAAAATGCATAGTTAGAGTGGTTATTACGGAACACCCTGTGTATGAAACATTGGGATATGAAACATCGATAGAAAAGGTATTGAATATCCCCCAGTCCCTTTTTATATTAGAGCTCTTATTTTGTATAGAGCAGGGAGGTGTTTTAGATATTTTTTTGTTTAATTAATAAAACTAGATTTTGATTTAGTTTCCGAACTATTTACTCCATTCGGCAATATCTCTTAAAAGACATAAAATACAAACAGGGTAGGTCTAGAGCTAGGTACCCGGAACCGGTTGTTGGTTGGGTTCGCTGTCTCCCGCCATTTTCTTCCTTTGTTCTATCTCAAAATGTGTTGACAGATGTATTCAACCTGAGCCATATAAAAGAGTTCTAAAAGAAATATCTTAATAATTAGTTCAATAATGCAGCAACCGACCTGCCATAAGTAAAAAGAGAAAACATTCCTCTGTTCAACCCTAGCAGTAGTTATGGGAGAGGTGGTAAATCCGTGTGAATTTTGAACCCAATCCAGAAGACAAGGGAACTCTTGAATAGAGTATTGGGAGAAATTTACCTTCGTGGAGGACTTTTTGATGGAGCTAACCCGCATTTGCGTTACATGGAGAGGAAGACGACGGGAGCCTCCTACGGTTAGCCTTAGGGCAAGGGGACTTTAACCCATGATCCGTCTACCACTGAGGATTGGCATTATACAGGGTGTTTATAAAGTCCCGGGCTCATTTTGATGTTTAATAACTCATAAAATAATAAAGATAGATTAAAATTAATAACATAAATGGTTAGATAGACTCAAAAAGTTTCATGACCCTTGTCAATGAACTTCCACGTGTGCCCCCTTCGTCGCACGGAGAATGTCAAGTCGATAGTCAATTTCACGCCAGGTAGCGGCAAGCATGTCGGCATCCACAGAGGCTATTGCGGTTGTAATTCTGGATTTTAGGTCATCAGTGTTTGACACGATCCTCCTGTAAACATTGTCCTTTATAAATCCCCAAAGAAAAAAAGTCCAGCGGCGTCATATCAGGTGATCTGCGTGGCCAAGGAATTGGACCTCCTCGTCCAATCCATCTTCCTGGAAAATGGTCATTCAAAGAACTACGAACGATGATACCCCAATGAGGTGGTGCACCATCTTGTTGCAAAAAGACATGTGACTGAAGCTCTTCTAGTTCTGGAAATACGAAGTTTTCCAACGTGTCTAAGTATACGACTGATGAGACCGTCTTTTCTGTAAAAAAGAAAGGCCCAATGACTCTGTCGTGCATTAGTCCACATCACACATTAACCTTTGGGGAATCCCTTTGTGTCTCACGGTATTCATGGGGGTTTTCAGATCCCCATATGCGCACATTATGGCGATTAACAATGCCAGAAACATGAAAGGATGCTGCTTCGTCGGAGAACATTATGTGCTTCCGAAAATCAGCAGCATCTTCTCTCCTTCATACTATATCTGTTGCGAACGCCATCCTCCTAGGCCTATCGTCCGGTTCCAAACCTTGAAAATTTGAACTTTGTATGCATGCAGTCTTAATTGTTTCTTAATTACCTTGTACACCGTTGAAATTGGCATATCTAATTCTCTTGCCGCTGAAGTCACAGATCTTCCAGGATTGTCTAAAAATGTCTGTCTGACACGCTCAACGTCAAAATTACTTGTGTAGGGACGTCCGGAACGTTTTCTATCTGCGATACTTCCAGTTTCTAGAAAATTCTTTTTCCATCGCAAGATGCTGCTTTTGGATGGAGGATCTTTTTGGTAAATTCTTCTGCAATTTCTCTGTGCTTGCACTATTGATTTCGTTTCTATGAACCACCATAAAATCTGTGCTTTCTCTTGTGGTGTATACATTCTCCTTAATATCCTCTCGAATAAAACATCACATAGAAAAGTACTGCATAGAACAAACACATCAAAAGTAAACATAACATTGCAATAGTTGCCAAAAATAAAAGAGAGAAAAATGCAATTAATAAGCAGACGATATTTAGAAAAGTACAAATATTTAGACTGGAAAATGAAATTATCTGAAATTAACCACACGCGCAGACGATATTTAGAAAAGTAAAGATATTCAAACCTGAAAAGAAAAATATATGAGTTATTCCATCAATAAATGCCATAAGTTTGTTTATATCTTCATTATTTTATGAGTTATTAAACATCAAAATGGGTCCGGGAATTTATAAACACCCTGTATATTGCTTTTTTCCTTTATACTTAAAGTGTACCAAATCTTGGGGTCAGGTCCACTCCCACGCATCTGAATGTCTCAAGGCTTAAATAGCATCCTATTTATGTAGGCTTGGCGACAAAGCCCCTAAACTTTCTACATGATTTTAGATGATTCTTGCATAATTTCGTAGTTATTGGTCCTATCGCTTTTAAACTCGAACTTTCCAGAACTATAATTTTGTTGCCAAACTGTCAATATTATCGCCAATTCGGCAAAATAATCGCCGAACTGTGCCTTCCATAAGAAATACCGTAGTCGTTGTTTTCAGTCTAAATTACATAAGAATTACGTGACTATCTTTCAAATTTTCGAATTACACTGTTTATTTAGGGTCTGTCTGAGATATCTAGCCTCATAACCAAAGAATATTCCTAAAATTATATACTCAATTACAAATTCGTAATAATACGTTTTTTCTAATTTTTAAGTTTTCATTACTTAAAAAAGTAATTAACTATATGTCAAAAATTTCGGGGTCTTCTGCATCCGGAAATCCAAACATCTTTCTTCCCTCCCTATTCGTAGGGACGGGGGGGGGGTAGCTAACCCGCAGAGAAATCTGTTTAGTAAAGGTGAAACATAAGAGGGAATGGGCACAAGGTATTTAGTGACATGAATCAACGTAGCTGAATCGCGGGAGGTGGCTATTATAGGATGCTAAGCGATTTCCGTAGATGAGGAGGTGGGATCTCTCGCTATAAACTATCGATCCGTATCCGTTGCTTAGGTAACGTTGGAGGTGAGAAGGCGGGGATAAAGCTAGAGAGCAAGTGGTCACCGGATCCCTCCTTCACACACCCTGATGGAGACCCTTTCACTGTAGGGGACCCCCATTACGCCCTTGTCGCATCTGTCTTCTTGATGAGAACACGATACACATGTATCTTCAGCTGTGGGTCGATTCTCGCACATCGACCGTCTTTTGAATATTAAATGAATAAAAGGCAGTTTGTGGTAGTGTTGGCATGCTTCTTGGAGATCTTGGCTACTTTTTTTTTCCTTCTCTTTTCTGTTCCGAGGCGGAAATTGCTTGTTTCTGAGCCAGCCGTGGAATCATCTGTGTGTAGTTTAATATTTTAGCTTAATATAAAATAAAAGTTTGCTACTTATAGTGAGATGTTTTACTTTATGACCCGTACACTGGGTAATTTGAAAATATTTATGTTTTTTTTTGGACAAATATAAATCACATTTTACCTCCAAAATTAAATAATGAGTAATATTTAGGGTACAGTTTCTGCTTTTAAATTTTAAAAACTAAGTTCGGGGTTTGATGAACGTAATGGTACTGTTGGGATGTTTTAGCTCAATGAGTTTTTTTAAAAATACCTTCATGAATTGAGAATCTTATGACGAGGTAGACTTAATCAGATTTAAGTTTTCCCTCACAGACCAGTATTTAGGAATTTAAATTCGGAAAAAACTACCGGTAAAGGCTTTCACGTTTTAGCTTCTTTGGTAATGACTCTATAGAACAATCCCTTCAAGGAGGTAAGGTCGGCTTTTAGGTCAAAAAACGTGACCTGAAATAAGGTGTTCTTGTGATTTATTCAAGCTATCTCACAAACAACTCTCTTTATCGAAAAAGTGTGAATAAAAAGAATGTAGATCGATAAATTTTGCATAGAATGAGGAATAATATGATGTGTTTTATTTCAAGTATGCTTACTTGACTTGACCTACTGTGAAAACTGACTTAAATTGTCAATTTTTTCAAGAATTTTTATTTATTTATTTTTGTTGCCACAACTAACAGTCGTCAGATTAATGCCAAGATATTTTGGTAACACTATTGTTTGAATAGCGGCTACTTCGTTAATGTTTTGATGACCTTTTTTTTTCGCTGATAAGTTATGCCACCATTCTAATTATTCGCAGTCTCTCTCCCCCACATTCCAATGTATATATAGATCGAAAAAACTTGACATGTGAAGATGTTTTGGTGGATTGATTAAAAGATCTAGTTGACAATATATATATATATATATAAAATGTGTGTGTGTGTGATCAAAGGATCAGAGTCGGAAGTCGTAGTGTCATGTTGAAAAGCCGCACGCATTAAATCCCATATAGGGTAAACCAACCAGTGAAGGAACACTACCCAGTAAAGGAACATTTCATATATATTGATTAAAAATAAGAATTTGAAAGTTTTTCTTTAGCTTGATTGATAACAATAGCTTACTGCCAAATAATAGGAAGTCATCTAGCAATGTTTTGGATTACCTGGTCAAATAGACTTCTCTGGAAAAAATTTTGAATTTGTTATTATCTCTGAAACACCTTGTTTCTTTGAAGAAATTATAAGATGAGTGTTTGCATGTATATGTTTGAAGTGGTATTAATTGAATGTAATAGTTTTATTTTTCTCACTGTGAAAAAGAGAATTCAAAATATAGTTATTGAAGTTACGTTTTATTTTTTTTAAAGCATCATAGCATAATAAAGTACTGAGATAAGGGGGTGTTTATTCACTGGATCACCAAACGATGAAAAACCAGTGGAGGAACAAATGTTACTTTACTGGTTTTTTTTTCTAAGTTAATGAAAATAAAAGATAAACTTTAATTTCCTTGTACCTTTAGTGATGTTCCGCATCAAAAATATGTTAAAAATACGAAAAACAACTTTTAACCAGTGAGGAAACAGGCATGTTCCTTTACTGGGCATAGATTTCCCAGTGAATGAACAGTATGTGTTAATATGTTGACACCTTAATTTTCAATTCATGATTACAAAAAAAAAGTTAACATTTTCCAAGTATTTATATGTTATAATTTCAAGAATAGGCTTGTTTTTAAATATTTGTATGGCTTATAAATTCATAAAGAGCATTAAAAAATAACCAAAATTAAGTGTTCCTTTACTGGGTGTTCATTCACTTGTAAGAGCTGTTACTTCACTGGGTCTTCTTACTACTTGTTATTTGTACCTCCAAAACTTAAAAACAATATTATGTAAGTTCTCTACAATTTTTTTTACATAATTTGCAATTAGTAACAAATATATTGACACTGTCATTTAACTAAAATTACGAATTTTGAAATTAATATGATTTTTTAAAAGGCAAGCGAAGCTTAAGTGTTCCTTCACTGGTTAGTTTACCCTATATTCCTTGAAAGAATGTATTCACAATCTGAAAATTTCTTTTCCAGGATTACAACAAAATCTATCAATTGTATTTATTTTGTATGAAAATTCTATTTTCTCCTCTTATAAAATCGTCATCTTCTTGGGTGGTTTATTTTTAAGTTAAAACCTGTGGTATTCACATCATTTTTCAAGCTACGTGTTGACGTTTCATCTTCTTTTTGTCTTTTAATTTATAATTAAAAATGGTATTTTTAGGTAAAAAATTACTATTTCACAAATAAAAATCACTTATTATTAACAATATTTATGTTCATGCCATAACCGGCCAAAGGACTGATTTTTTAACTTTTGCATTGAAAATGCTCTTATCATGTTATCGCTTTTGCGTATTTATATTCATGACTTTTTCTATTAATTATGTGCAGATATTTTATTTATTTTTTATTTGTATTTTGTTTATTTTGAGTAATACTTGTCGCATTCCGTTATCTAACCCAACCGGTCATTTGACCGCAAGAATAATGTATTGCGTTCTAAGGTCATCGGATTAGAAATTATGATGTATAATACATGTATATTCAGCGTATTGTATCTGTTAGTAGCCCATTTCTGCAAAGACTTGCGTTGTTAGTTCAATCATAACTGTGATTTAAAATTTCAAGAAAGTACCTAAAATTTTTGATTGGAAGTAGCATTTTAGTGTAAGAAAAGTTTTCTTTCTTTCTATGGAATGCCCACCTGGAGAATGATCATTCGTCATACAAGGCACCTGATAGGAAGATTTGTTGGCCACTCTTTCAGGGGCGCAATATTAGGTGGGCCAACGTGGGATTCCACAGAAAGGGCAGATAGTACAGAGAATGAAAAAACATACACGCCTTTCCCGCGATTCGAACCCCAAACCTTTCTGATGCAAGGCCAATTTCCTGACCCCTACACAGGCCGGTCGGCGTGTAAGAAAAGGTAACAAAAACTGAAAGTCTTTACAGGTAAAAGCCTATAAAAACTATGAAAAGACAGAATCTTGTCTATAGAGAGACAGAACTTGCACTGTCTTTTTATAGGCAAGAAAGTGCTAGTTCTTAGAAGATATAAATAATATAGGTGAAGGGTTTTCGGAAATGGATAAAGATGAAGTTTTCTGAAAATGAAGATTTTACTGGTTGGAAATGATAATCAATTTGACTCTACAGATTCTGATGATGAAGAAAATATTGTGAATACATGTCACGGACGAAAAATAATAAGATTACGCTCAAGTTCGGAAGAAGTGATAGAAAAAATTGAACAGCATGGTTCATGGATCTGTTTGGAACAAAATAAGTAGGCGGTGCACCTAGAAGATCACCACTTCATAACATTTTTAGACGAAGTAGGCCCAACAGGATATGCAAAACGTCATATTATGGACTTCATTTTTGTTAGTAATTGACCACCTTGTAATGAACCATATAAGAGCATGCACAATCGAAGAAGCAAAGAGAGTGTTAGTAACCGATTGGAATTTATTTCAAAGGGAATTAGATTTACTGTATTTTTGTATGCGCGAGGTGCACATAGAGCAAGTAGTTTGAAAGTTTCTTTTTTCTTGAATAACATATGGGGGCCTAAATTTTTCATAGAAACTATGAGCAGAAATAATTTTACCGAAATTCTCAAATTTATCCGTTTTGATAAAAAAAGAAGAAAAAAAATCAGAGGAACCAACGTTTATAAACAGGCAAATTTGTAATGTAATAGAAATTGACAATATACATTTTGTTTAATGAAAATTTATTTTTTATTTCCTTCTTAACATTCATATTTCATTAATTTAATCTGTGAGCATTAAGTCCGGACATTTGATTTGGCTATGGTAGAAATAGGTATATATTAAGTGATGATATGTTTAGTGTTAAATCATGCGTTATTCAATCATACTCCCATTTCCTTATTAATATTTTTAGTATTGCTTGGTTTGTCAAAATAAAATCGGTACTTATTATTTCAAAACATTTACCACGGATGATTGGGATTGTTACATTGAGCTTTTACTATATTAATGCAACCGAACCCGACAAAATTGACCCATCTACAACTTGTGTACTTACATTTTTATAATGGATAGCGTTTTTTTTTTTGTGAGATATCTCGAAAAAGAAAGAAACACAAAACATTCTATTTCAGGTCACGTTTATTGACCTAGGAGTCGACGCTCAACTCTCCGGAAAGGGAAAACTTAAGATGACATTTTAGGACATTACCAAAGCACTTAAAATAATAAAAAAAATCAGCATCTTCCTGCAATTTTTTTCTGAATTAGGCATATTTTTGTTCTTTAACGTTTTAATTGGACTATTGCATTTCCTGACAATTTTTAGAAGTGAGAAAAAGTCCCAATTAACGTGTTTCTTTAAACTTTGTCAAGTTTTTTTTTTAAACATAGTAGGTAGGAGGATGTAAAATCTCCCCTTTCTCGCTTTCGTTTGGAATACACATTTCATTAAAGGATGCCGGCAATTTTTTTCTAACTGGGCTTGTTTTTATTCTCTAGTTATTGGATTACTAAAAAGTTCAGCTCTTATAGGCTAGCACTGGTTAAATGACCAAGCAGCACCTCGTCTTTTCAAGGTGGAATGGTAAGTAGGTACTTTATTTACGTCGCACTAGAGCTTGCGCAATGGGCTATTGGCGACGGTCTGGGAAACATCCCTGAGGCTGTTCCGAAGACATGCCATCGCAATTTTGATTCTCTGCAGAGGGGATAGCTCCCCTGCTTTGGTAGCTCGACGACCTGCTCATAAAGTCGAGCACTTTACGCTAGAACAGTTAAACGAGTAGTAATACCGTACACCCTCGGTCCCTACGCTGGCTGATCAAAGTGGTCCCCCACCTGCTTACTGACCACAGCCAATGATGCTTGACATCGGTGTTCTACTTTAGAACCGTGTCTTTGCGATCAGTCCACTGCGGGACTCAAGATGGATGAAATAAACATTTAAAAGTTTTATTAATTGCTTGGAGGTTTCGTTTCCTGCTTGCTTCGCTCATCTACCCCCACGATTGCATCATTATCATTTTTGTATCGTGATGATAAACAGATTGTTAAAAACCTATTTTTTTATTGTATTAACGCAGATTTGACTCCCCAGATTTAGTTTATTATGATTCTATGTCGATAAAATTTAAACGTAACAATTTTTCTATAGCGTTAATAATTTTCAAACTTCTGTTATTTAGCAAAAACGCTATTAGTTATCCTTGCTTTAAATTTTTAATAGTTATTTTATATTCATACGTTTTCTGAACCCAGTTTTACTTTAAAATACTTTTATTATAAAAGTAAATACTACTTCTTTAACGTTTCTTTCTTTAACGTTTGCTATTTTTAAAACAGTAAATAGATATCTTTATCACAAATTGCTGCATAATACGTAAATATCATTCTTTTCTTTCTTTTTTTTTAATGGCGGGCACTTTAAACTACTGTCCATTGGCCACAGAAAGTGCCAGAACTGCTAATACTTTTTTCGTTACCCAGTGGGCACCTGTGGCGGAGCCACGGCGGTGGAGCAGCGTCACCCACGTCACACTACCACAACCCGTTTATTGGGCGGGTCACATTCACACACAGGAGGAGAAAGGACATAGAACACAGATAGAGAGAAAGAAACATCCATGCCTTGCCCGGGATTCGAACCCAGAACCTTTCTGATGCAAGGACAGTTCCCTGCCCCCTACACAGGCCGGTTGGCTTAAATATCATTCTATTACCTTATAAATTATAAGTTATAATATGATAATGGAACAACCCTTTTAGTTTTAAGTCTTTAATTTTGAATAATTACTAAAATTAAATGTGATATTAGCAGGAAGCATTAAGAGTTGATAAATAAATACTGGTAATATATCGCTAAATAAGGAATAAACTAAATATTACTGTGTATTAAAGATCAAAACACGTGATTTTTCATTTCAGTTAGAATGCACGAAACGGTATGACGAATTATCTTTTCATGATATATGGAAGAACGCTTTTTTTATAACTGGAGAACAGCTCAAATTTTAAGAAATATTATTGCTGCAAATTCATACGGAAGGATAAATTTTTTTCTTCTCCAGAAAGTTTAATCCCGCTGTGGACTGATCGTAAAGATACGGTTCCCAGTAGAACACCGAAGTCACTGGCTGCGGTTAGTAAGCGGGTGGGGAACTACTTTGATCATTCTTCGTAGAGACCGAGAGTGTGCGGTATCTGTCTTCGTTAAACCGTTTTACCAGAAAGTGCTCGACTTCGCGCGCAGGTCGTCGGGCTACCATCCCTTCTGTAGAAGATCAAAATTATGATGGCATATCTTCGGATCATCCTCAGGGATGTTTCCCAGATCGTCGTCAGTAGCCCATTGTAGGGCCGGGATAGTCTATATGGTAGGGTGTTAGACTTGTGTTCGTGAGAACGGGAGTTCGAACCTAGCCGACCGAAGAATCCCCGTGCTTTAAATGGTGACTGATGCACGTTAAATCTATCGGGGTCACAAAGTCCTTCAAGTTCCATAACAAATCAATACCTCTAGGGGAGCCTTGATGGATCGGGGAATAGAACGTTCGCCTTCCAATGAGGTGAACCCAGCGATGACTGGTTGATACGAATCTGCATCCGACTGGCACCGACCAAAATGCTGACGTGAAATATCCTTAGTGGTAGACGGATCATGGGTTAGAGTCCCTTCGCCGTCAGGCTAACCGTGCGAGGTTCTCGTGGTCTTCCTCACCGTGTAACGTAAATGCGGGTGAGTTCCATCAAAAAGTCCTCCACGAAGGCATATTTCTCCCAATACTTGATTTAAGAGTTCCCTTGTCTTCTGGGTTGGGTTCAAAATTATAAGGCTACGGAGTTGAACATTAGTAGTCGTAAACCCGAAAATTCGATCGGCTGTTCTACGACGGTTATAAAATATAAAATTAAGTACCTCTGGGGATACTGTCCAAGTGTTCCCTTGTCTTCTGGATTGGGTTCAAAATGAAAAGCCTACTGAGTCGGACTTTGGTAGTCGTTAAGTCAGATTTGGGCGGTTGTTCAACGACGGTTATAAAATAAAATGAAATAGCCCGTTGCGGAGCTCTAGTACGACGTAACCAAACCTACCTTTGGTAATACTTACCTACCCAAAAAGCTCAAAAATATTTAGATTAAAAGAAGGAAATACCCCCCCCCCCTTTTTTTTTTCTTCTTCCCCCGACCATCTTTTCGTTACATTCTACGATGCGTGATGGGTTATTTTTTATGCTACGCGAGTATTTAATATAATGGGTTCGAGGGCTGATCAAATGATTACGGGTTCGAGTATTAATGTATAGTTTAATATTTTGTTCGACTGCTTGGTCAAAAGAATATTGTTTGGTATGCGGATCATGGTGAATATTTCGAAAATTTTATTATATGATTTTCCTTCCTTTAAATATTTTAAAACTTCCAAATTTGTGAATTTCAAGTATTTTTCTTTGATTGAGGCATTAACTGTTTGCAGCTCCGTCTTTTGGAAAATTTTAAAGCTAAAATCAAACATTCTGGGTGAAAATATTTATGCCCTGCCACGTGATTTTTTTTTTTTTTTTTTTTGGTAGCCGTTTTGCTGTAATAAATTTTTGAAAAACCATCTGTCGGGCTCAAATATTGTTTATCGGAGTAAGATTTAAAAGGTTAGTAAGGTTTAATTTCGGATATCAATATCTTCTGTAACCTCTATAGTGCCGTTCACTTTGAGCTCCTTGCAATTGTATTCTCAACTTCTAAGTATTAAAAAAAAAATGCTAAATTTTAGCGTTATACTTTCGAAATAATTTTTACTCAGTTTCTCCTCGAAATCTATATGCTTTAGATATAAATATTTTTTACTAGGGATATTTTTGAAATGGTGCTAATCAGTTTAGAATTTAGCTGTATTTTTACAGCTAACATGTCAAGCTGTAGTGACAAAAAGATTATATTTTTACGTTATGAAAGACTTTTTAGAAATAATTTTGTACCGCGAAAGCATTTATGTTTGTTTACATCGATATTTTCTACTAGACTCAATTTTAAAATAGTGCCATAGCTTGACTTGAGCTTTAAATGCCAGTGGAAATCTCAATTGTTAAGTTTAAAAAGGTGACAGAATTTAAACTTTACAAATGACATTCTTAGAAACTAATTTATCACATTAGCACCGCGTAAACAATATTTTTACAGTTATTTTTCACAATAATGTCATACATTATGGAATTCGGCTAAAAGTTTGTTTAAAAACGGTATTTCAAATCTCAAATTCTAAAGGAAAAATGTAATTAATTGAATTTCAACTTTACAAAAGACCCTGGACATGAGTTAGACCTATTCTAACCCTAAGCCCAAATATTTTGGACATTTTTATTTTCCATAAGAGTCCTTTTTTAAAATGTTCCATCTTTGTTTAAAAATAATCGCCAGAATCTCAATTTTCATGTGAAACTGAGACTGAATTGTAATGTTTTAAAGGACACTTAATGACAAAATTAATTTCCTACACTTACCACCGAAACATAAATTTATTGCACATCGTCTATACATTTTTTGTATCAATATATTTTAAAGGAGTAACTTTTAAAATGGTATTAAAAGTTATTTTAATGGTTTGAAGTTGAGCTCAATGTTTAAGTGTAATAGTTTTAATATTATGAAGAACACTTTCGAAATTATTTTTCTCTCATTACGCTTGTAAAAACTTATCCTTTTTACTTCCGGATTAATGTATCCGTTTTAGTATGTCGTAGTTGTTGATTGTTAATTATGTAACTGTGTTATCTTTAAAAATAAAAAAAACTTGTTAAAAATACCAATACACTTATCATAACGCGTAGAAATAGAATTTCTAAGCACATTGGGTACAAAAATTAGCTCTTTGATATGAGACAATGCGTCCAAGTAATGAATGAATAAACAGCGATTTCTATCCAAATAAGGTTAACAATATTGAATAAATAAAAGAATGCATATTTTAATTTAAGAAATTACTTTCAGAAATTTTTTTTAACAATTTGCCTTTTTTTCTAGTATGTTAAGATTTTAACCAGATGACAATGTAAGTTTTAATCGTTTTCTCATAGCTTACGCAAGATTTATTGTGAATTAGGGAAAATTTAACATGAATTGAAATTTCTGCGACTTTCTGACTCTTTCGAATGTTTAAGCTCTTTGCGTGATACCAATGCAAGTTTGCATTGGCATGAGGCAAATGGACATTGCATTGACACTCTCTCGAATTGCAATACAATCTCCATATTGTTTCCTAAATAGTAGAAGCAAAATTTAATGGCATTCTCCAATCAAACTAACAGACAGGAAACTAAGAATAAAAAAGTTAGTATACAGCATCACTACTTAAAAATCCCCCAACGTTTTTCGAAAGAGATGTGCAAAATGTTTTTCCCTTTAGGTTTGATAAAAATTGAATTATTGTTTTTCCTTTTTAAGTGACCTAGTTTTTAAAAATACTTATTTAAATTTAATATTTTTATTGTTCTTCTGCTTGGATTCTTATTTTAACATAAAAAAAAAGACTTGCTAATTGAGGTGAATTAACTGTTCTTTGTAGCTGCCTCTGGTGAAGAAGGAACCACTTGATGAAGACAGCCTAGCTCTGGTGGATGGTATTCGAAGTAATTCAGATGTCACGAATAGGGGTGCTAATAACATGGCCAATGCAATGGAACGGCACATACAACAGACTAACGATCGTCTACACTGCATCAAAGAGGTACTTACCTAATCTTTATCTTATTTAGACACTTCTTTCGCAGTCCATTGACCTTTTGTTTGCAGCTTTGTTATTTGAAAGACACTATTGTGCTTTTATTTTGTGCTTTGGAATAGTAAAATCAAGGTATAAAAACTAAAATTGTGTATACTCACAAAGTATTTTTTTTTACCCCTTCGCAGGTGGTACGCCGGTGTCCCTTATATATATATATAATATATGTTACGGTGAAACACCGAAATCTGGAGAATGTCAACATTCACGTAGTCGCTTGGTGTATGTCCGAAATATTTGCTAAATACCCTTATTTCTGACTCTCACCGGTGAATGTCAACAATCACATAGTCGCTTTGGTGAATGCCCGAAATATTTGTTATATCCAATTTTATATTAATTAATTCGCTAATATTATTATATTTATTTGATATATTTATATTTATTCTATATTTTAATACTTTCTGACGCTAGATTAGAAGAAACATCAGTGTTTGGAGTATTGGGCTTATATATACCGGGGAATGGCACTTGACCTTAAAAAAACATCTGTGTAGGGTATACCGGGCAGTGGCACTTAACCTTAAAAAACATCAGTGTAGGGTATACCGGGCAGTGGCACTTAACCTTAAAAAAACATCAATGTAGGGTATACCGGGCAGTGGCACTTGACCTTAAAAAAACATCAGTGTAGGGTAAAAATATCGAATAAATGTAATTATATCCACGAATAAATTCATATCAAATCGAATGTAATAAATATTTCGGACATTCACCAAAGCATATCTGTGATTGTCGACATACACCGTTGAGGGTCCGAATGTACAAGAATGTAATGAAATATTCGATCTTTCACCGACGTATTTGGTGTTTGTCGACATTCACTGGTGGAAGTCAACAACCACCGATTTCGGTCTTTCACCGTGACATATATATATAAAAGAGGTAGAGGGGGAAAGAAAGTGTGATGGACAACATCACACTAAGTATATATATAGTATGTTTTATTATTCTTTTGAGATAGAATAAATTTTACTCAAGTTTGACTAAATTTTATGTTTTTTCCATGTTTTTTTTCTATATTATCGTATATATATACATACATATATATTTTATATTAGAGAGAAGAGGAAAAATTATTAAAAAATAAAATATTTTTAAAATAACACTTAAAAATTTATTAAATTGTTAAAACCCATACGTTAAAAAATTTTATTAAAAAACAAGGAATACCCAACTAAAGTAATTAATTTTTATATAAAATCATTGAGTTAATTGTATGTTATTTAAAAATTATTGAAAACTTCTTTGTTAATTTATATTTTTACCATGTGCAAATCTAATTCGGGCAGATGCATGGCTAAAAATCTTTGCAAAACGGGCAAATCATGTTTCTCTCTCTCTTTAATTGTTTAATTAAATATCAACCTTATTAATTATAAACTTCTGCCGGCAAGACGGTCGAGTGGTTAGCGTGCCTGACTGCGAAGCCAATGGCTGCGGGTTCGAATCCCGTTCAGGGCATGGATATTTCTCTCTGTGTGTTGCTCTCTATTGTGTAATGTGTGAATGTGGCCGACCCTATAAAACGGGTATCTGTGGCAGTGTGGCGTGGGTAATGTTGCTCGCCTCTGTGACTTAGGCTCACAGGTGCCCGCTGGGTAACGTTAAATGAGTAATACTTCCGGCATCTTCCTAGGCGAAGGACGTAAAAGTTCAGTGCCTGCCGTTAGAAAAAAAAAATTGTTAACTTCTTTAAATTATCCAGTATAAACATTATTACCAATTTTGGGCCAATCCTTGGTAACTAACTAGTCAAACGCACCTCAGTACTGCAGTAAGAACGTGCCTTAAAGTAAAATCCCTCTTTTAGCTCCATTTGAGCGTCTGTTTTCATATTTTGTAATCTGGCAATTTTATTACGAAAATATTTTGAATCATTCTTGAAAGCTTATTTTTATGTAATGTGTTCTTTTTTGCTTCAAAAAGTTTTTTTGAGTCCTCTTCACGCTATTGTATTGATATATTTTGCTTTGGATATATTGATACAATATTAGAAAGCACTCTTTTTTGCTGATATAATCGTGCAAGCTGATGAAGAGATTATCTTTTCATTTTTTTTTCTTTTGATTTTTTAATATTTATAATTTTTTAGTTTTAAACATTTCATTTCAACAATTTTTTTTCTTTTTCTCTTCATTAATCTTCAATTTTTTTTCCATGTTTTCAACTTATTTTATGAGTTCTATATAATTGTACAATTGCAGTTATTGCATATATATACTTTCCGTTTGCTTGCTATACTAGTCTGGTATATGAATACTGCATCAAAAAATATCTTGATTTTTTTTCTTTAGCCCAATACTTGGTCTACAGGTTTTACTAGTATTCTAAAAATCTAAAAATATATAAATAGTAGTCTCTGTGAAACTCCAGATATATTTAAAATATTCATTTTAAATATACCTGATCCAAATGTACCAGAATGTATTGAAACTAATTTTACGAGATATTTAACCAAAGATTCATGGATTGTGTTTATTTGTAGGCGCTAAGTTCCCCCAGTGCTTTTCAAGGAGCAGCGAGAGAACTCCTAGAGTGGTGTGGTGACCCTAGGGCCTTCCAAAATGCGTTTGAGCAAAACCTTATTGGATGCCTTACGGTGAGTATGCCCAATCAGAAAACACTTTTCTGTGACGTTTCTTAAGTATGGAAACTATCTCTAATCACATTTTTTTGCTTTTTAATTCATGAACTATTTTTTTTCCTTCTAAATTTGAAGAAAAAAATGTGCGTGCAATGACTGAAAAAAAAAAAAGATATTTGTTTTTCTAATGATCTTCTAGCGGAAAGAAAACTTAGAAATAAATTTAAGAATGATTGAAAAATTAAAAAAAGCTGCTAGAGAATTTTTTAATTAAAATATTTTATTTTGAAGATTTAACTCGCAGGTATTTCATTTTATTGTAATATTTCAGTCTCCTGTATTGACCTTAGCAAAGTTTAAATAAAACAAGTTCGTTGTGTTTGAATTTTAATGACTAGCTTACAATTACACAGAAGAGAATGTTTCAATAAATATTTCAATAAATACCTGGGATCGGAACGAGTAATTAATTCAAATAAATAATTTTCCTCTCTTAAGTCAAATACTTAAATGTTAAAAAAAAAAAAAAAAAAAAAAAAGTACGTAGCAATCACCAAATATTACGTTATAGCACGTAGTTACATCAATTCAATGCCAAAGCTTAGCTCGATAATTAACTCAAGAGTTGAGTTCGATTGTAGGCGTAAAAGAAGAGGTAAATTACTGATCTAGTCTTAACTTAATGTGGGCAATGAGAGAAATGCATAAAGTAACGCCGCTGGTTTAATATTTTTTAAGGAGTGATGATGTAATTACATAAGATTTTAGAGTAAAAAATTGTACTTTAGCTATTGCAATTTTTTAACTGATGCATGTATTTTATTTGAATAATTTAGATTATAATTACCGTAGAGGACATATAATTCGTTGCATTTATATAAATACTTGATCTTGTCTAATTCGGGTGTGAAGATTTCAAATCTAGAATTAATTTTGGGTCCTAAAGTTAAATTTTTTTTTTTTTAAATGACATTCTTAAAAACGTTTAAAAACGTTCCTTATAACAGTGTGTCGCCTGAAAGTTGCAGCAAACTTCTAGGTCAGTTACGGCACATCATCAGGATTAAAATTGAACCCATGACCGAAAACGTCGTTCTGCGCTACTAGGGGTGCTTCCTATTCAGAAGACTGTTTAGTATGACCTGTTCAGAAGCACACGAAGAAACAGTTCATAATTAAAGGCTCCCCTAGCCCCGTATGATGGTATATCCGGGCATGGGTTCTATGCAATTTTAATTCTGTTGTTCCCAATTCCCCTAGAAGTTTGTCACAACATTTATGCGATCCTCTATTATAAGTAACATTTCCAAACTTGTGTGTTTCGACAAAAGATGAACTAAAATTCTAGTTAATAATACTTAATAAATTACTAATAATTCTAGTTTGGTTAATAAACTGAATTTCGACAAAAGATAAACTAGATGTAATTTTAAAAAAAAAAAGAAACTTTGAGAAAAATAGCTATTTCAAATTTGAAATCAATGACCTAAAAATACCATCCATTAAAAAAAATGCCATGCAAAAAAAAATTTCCTCAGTGTTATTGAGATTGTGCCTTCAACTAAAAACACGGACTTGGAATTTCAAATTTGAAGAAATGTATTAATGAAATTTAATTGTTTTTAGTTTTTAATTGTTTTTAAAAACAATAAAAATAATTTCATTGTTTTTTTGTTTAACATTATGATTGTCTAATTGCACTAGTTTCGTAAGAAACTAAGTATATTTTCGCTATTTTAAAATTAAAAATTATATTTATATTTTAATTATACAATTTAGTTTAAAAAAAGTTAAATAATCGAGAATAGTCCAATAATATTTTTTTTAAAAATATTAATAATAATATGCTGATTTCTTTATCGCTGAATTTATCAAAATCTATAATCTACCAAATTTTTCTGCTCATAGAACCACAGTGTTACGTAGAATAAAGGATTTTGAATGGTATGCCACAGCTTTAAAGAGATTGTCTACGTTCATTATAAATGTTTGTTTCAATTTTGTGGTCGAAGTTAAAATGATATTCCACCACGTTAGCGTTTTTATGCACGAAACAATCGAAAAAATGAAATGAGTTAAAAAATTTAAATGTTAAAAGTAAATTTAAACTGAATACATAAACACTGTTATTCTAATTCAGGTGATCAGCCAGGTATCACAACAACCAGGATTCGATCTAGATCTTGGCTATCGACTTCTCGCTGTTTGTGCAGCTCAAAGGGAAAAGTTCTCTCCGAAATCTGCAGGTATTTTATTTTATTTTATTTTATTTTATAACCGTCGTTGAACAGCCAACTACCAATGTTCAACTCCGTAGCCCGTAGATCAAGAAATTTGCCTTCGTGAATGACTTTTTGATGGAACTAAACCGCCTTTCGGTTACATGGAGAGGAAAACCACGAAAACCTCTCACAATTAACTTGACTGCAAGGAAACTTTAACCCATGATCCGCCTACCATTGAGGATATTTTACGCCAGCACTGTGGTCGGTGCGATCCAGGTGCAAAATTTGAATCCCAATTGGGATTGAATTCCAGCTGGAATTCGTACCCGGGTCACTTCATTGGGAGGCGTATGCTCTATCCCCTGAGCCACCACGGCTCAAGTTTGCAGGTATGTGGAAAATGTGTATAAAATTTTAGTGTTAAAAAGTTTATTAATGTTTATGTAGATGCTGTTTTGTTGCGAAACTACATAAGCGTCATCAAGATTTTTTCTTCTTTTTTTTTAACAATGGTATACGTATACTTATGAGTTTATTGTTCGGAATGCTCAAGTCAGAACTCGTATAAATACTAAACAGTGCCTCTGTAGTAAAGCTTCTCCTCGTAGATAAGCTTTTTTCAAACACGCAACCACTTTAATTTTCATAAGCCAAACTACATAAACTACTTTAATTGTCATAAGCCAAACTACATAAGCGTCATCAAGATTTTTTCTTCTTTCTTTAACTACGGTATACGTATACTTGTGAGTTTATTGTTCGGAATGCTCAAGCCAGAACTCGTATAAATACTAAACAGTGCTTTTGTAGTAAAGCTTCTCCTCGTAGATAAGTTTTTTTCAAACACGCAACCCCTTTAATTTTCATTCGAGATTTTTTTGAAAATTTCACATTATGTGAACAAATAATAGAGTTTCGGTCGCACGTATTGTTATTTTCAATTGCTTTTAAAAGTTTCTGAATAGTTAAACACGAAACCCCTTCGTATACTTTATTTTTGTTTTATATACCACAGTTTTGCTTTAGTGTTTTTAAAATTCTTATTTGTAGTGCCCAAAATAAAGTACGGTTAACCTAAATAATTTGTGATCTGGTGGTCAGATTTTCATGTACCGAAATGTAATTTTAATGGTTCGTATGACTAACCGTGTGTATGTTAACTAATTTAAAGTTAAGAAATCAGATTCCAATGCGTACTTCATCTGTCTCATATGTTTCTTTAAAAAGATCTTTCTTTCAACGGATTTTTGACATTCAAAAAAATGGTAGTAGCCGTAGTCTGGAAAATATATTTCCAATTGTTCAGACAGAAGTCGAAAGTTTGGTTTCGTTATTGTTAACTTCGCTTTTTTGTGTATTTCGTAATTATTAAGAATTAATTAGGTGCATAGAAAATTTTCAATGTCCAATTTCGTAACTTATAATATCACCAGTACTAATTAGCATATTTTGAATCGCAAAGAATGTTTGACTGTGTTTACGTGAAAATCTGAACAGTAGATCAAAAGTTATTTAAGTATCCTGTTTTTTATTTTGTGAACCGCATAACATATCAAATGTATATAATTTGAGATGGATTACTTTTTAGTAAATCTTATCTTATTTGCTTTTAAAATGTAATTATTTCTTAATTCACTACTCTTCACTACTACTCTTCGCTTTTTAAATGTCTTCTTTTGCTTTTTAGTATTTTCTGAAAGAGCTTATATAGATTAAGACATTATGTATATGCGAGTTTTTGAAATTTATAATTTGAGAATGGACTACTTTTAAATAAATCTTTTCTTATTTGCTTTTAAAATGTAATTATTTCTTATTTGCTTTTAAAATGTAATTATTTCTTAATTCACTACTCTTAAACTTACTTCACTACTTTACTCTTACTTATTGCTTACTTCACTACTTTTTCGTTATTTGAAACTCGTGTATTGCTTTTTATCATTTTCTGAAAGAGTTTATATTGTTTAAGACATTGTGTGAATGCGTTTTGGAAGAATTACAGTAACCAATGCCAGGTTTTTAAAGGGGAAGACATACAAATCCAATTTAACAAGAAAAAAACAACTTTAGTGAAACCGTGGTGTACTGATTTCACGCTGAAGAAACTGTTTGTGTAATTTCCATTTTTTAATAGTTATAAATAATAAAATCAAAAATTCAAAAGAAATTTAAGCAGTTTCTTAAGAATAAAATTTTTAAATGTTTCTATAAAACTATTCAGTTGTTCCAGTTCAAATTTTTTCATTACCAAAGCACAATAATTCTTAAATTGCATTTGAATTGTGCTTCATATTTCTTGTTTACATACCAGTTTTAAAAGATTGTTGAAAGTGTAAGCATTACTATATTTTTCAAGGGAGTAAGATCCATTGTAAAGTTTTTGTAAAATCCCTTATGTTCTAGACTCTTTTTAAGCTTAAATTTTACAAAAATTCTTTTAAGATTTCTCTCTAATATTTAATTTTTGAATTTACTATATTTAATTAGTAAAATTTGATGATTGATGACTTGTTCGTAAAAGTCAGAGGTCATAAATATTAGTTTTAAAAATAAAATAAATATTGTAAACTAAAAAATTCAATATTTTTATGTTTGTTAATTCAAGTTAATCTTTATTTAAACTTATTATTTTGACTATGTAAAGTAATATAATTTTTTTTTTGATGTGAACTTTTGAAAGTAATTTATTACAATTGTTTAAAAAAATAAACATACTGAGGAAAGAAAATTCCAAATTATCTTAAACGATTTTTTATCAAAAAAATATTTTATTTTTTAAATTTAAAACATCAAAATATGTATTCAATCCTTATTTTTTGGTGTATTTAAAAAAAAAAGTTTTACGAAATCAACTTTATAATTCTACTTAAACGAGTCTAAAATAGAAGGAATCATGACAAAAAAGTTCTCCTATTCTCTTGTTCTATTTTTCTGGTGACAATAATCGATAAAAAATAACATATTTTTACTTAAATTTTTTTTTAAAATTTAATTTAAGAAAGTTAATTTTATTCTAAACATTAAAACAAATTAATATTTAATTATTCGTTGATTCCAATGAACTAAGAAGATTAAACAACTTAAAAAATTTCTTCATAATATGGCGCCATCTAGGGTTTAAAAAAGAAGGTAGAAATATTTATACAAATCATGTAGATAAATATTTAACTTGACGGTGCAGTACAATTCCCTTTCATTTCTATATTAGAATGACGATGTAACTTTTTTGCTTCGAAATATTATCAAAATATTTTTAAAAATAATTAGGAGAAAAAAAAAGCACTGAATTAACATATATTTATAATGGTTTTGTTCTGTTACAAAATAGAATGACAAGACAAAGTTAAAGAAATAATAAATGAAAACTTATTAATTGAAATAAAATTTTAATATTTAATTTTCATTGCATAATCAATTATTTTTTATTTATTTAATTCATTATTAATTACTATTTGATGTACTAATATGTAATTATGAAGTAAATGTTTTAATGTTTGTGTTATAAATATTAATTTTTCATTTAAAATTTACGCTTTTATTCATTTATAATTGTTTAATATATTGTTATTTTTAGTGCTCCTCACACTATTGTATTGATATGTTTTGCTTTAGCTATATTGATACAATATTAGAAAGCACTCCTTTTCGCTGATATAATCGTGTGAGCTGATGAAGAGATTATACCCTTTCCCCCCGGATTTTTATTGAATTTTTTTTTATTTATTGTTATTATTTTTTTTAATAATTTTTTTCTTGTCTTTTTTCATTATTCTGTAATAATTTTTTCAATGTTTACTGTACATTTTGAACTTTTATATATATATATATATATATATATATATATATATATATATATATATATATATATATATATATATATATATATATATATATATATATTTATATATATATATATATTTATATATATATATATATATATATATTTATATATATTTATATATATATATATATATATATATTTATATATATTTATATATATATATATATATTTATATATATATATATATATATA
The DNA here is from genome assembly GCF_982258835.1 of Parasteatoda tepidariorum. NCBI lineage: Eukaryota > Metazoa > Arthropoda > Arachnida > Araneae > Theridiidae > Parasteatoda > Parasteatoda tepidariorum. The sequence goes on from NC_141755.1 coordinate 49,139,028, forward strand.
TATATATATATATATATATTTATATATATATATATATATTTATATATATTTATATATATATATATATATTTATATATATTTATATATATATATATATATATATTTATATATATTTATATATATATATATATATATATATTTATATATATTTATATATATATATATATATTTATATATATATATATATATATATATATATATATTTATATATATATATATATATATATATATATATATTTATATATATTTATATATATATATATATATTTATATATATTTATATATATATATATATATTTATATATATATATATATATTTATATATATTTATATATATATATATTTATACATATATATATATATTTATATAGTAGTCTAATCTGTGTAAAAAAAACTATGTTTGTTTAGAGAAAGTAAGTTTTTGTGTCTGATTTCGTAACTTAAAATGTAGTCTGCACTAATTAACAAGCTTATTTGAGGTCGCTCCCTTGAACCATTAAAAATGAGTCCGTGTTCTTAAAGATTCGGTTATTAGATCTAAAGTTGTTTAGTGTAATTGGTTTCACCCCCCCCCCCTCTTTTTCTGCTCATTCTGCACACTCAGTGCTTTTTTTCGGACGTTTTAACTTAAGTTATACTATTTTGCACTGTCTTGCCTTTTTGGAGAATTTTTATCATAAAATATTACAATTATCTATAACGACTTTTAGTGTCTCTGCTCTTAAGTGCTAAAAAATACAAAATTAAGAAAAAATTCGTACTGCTAATTACTTATTCCTAGTGGACAAATATTTCACATAGGGTCAAGAGAGTTTTATCACAAATCTTTTAACTTGACTAAAAATTCAAGTATTTTTTTAAATCATCAAAAATGAATTTAATTTTTAATTCATTAACAGTATTGGAAATTCTCGACTTTATTATGGAATTATTTTTTATTAGCTATGAAGCAATTTGAAATGAATTCAGAAACCAGAAATTTACATGAAAAACCATACTCTCAATCAAATTTTCGTAAAATGTTTGCGCCAGTTTTTATTTTGTCCTATTGTTTGACTCAAAACCATGTGTTTTATTAAGGGAAAGAAAACATGACCATATATTACTAAATAATTGTACATATAACATTAGTAGTTTAGCTAGAAATTAAAAAAAAATAGTGAAAACTTAGTCTTGTCGATAAAAAATAACCGTTCTTCGTCAAAACAACTCTCACAAAATAACAAAACAATCTTTTTTACTTAGTTAATCTAGTAAGAGAAATTTCTCATAATCATAATTATTTACTAAGTCTGTATAACCTTCTATTCTCCCAAAGAAAATTCGTGAAATCTTATTATACAAACTAAAAAAAAAAGAAGAAAAAAAAAAGAAATCACAATCACCTACTTCTCTAACCCTCTCCCCCGCATCCGTGATAACACTCTCTCCACCCATCTATGCGGGACATGGAAGAATTTTCATCCTCACCTCTCGTCTTCCCTCATCCCATCAGACATTAAGGTACTCTCACCCGCTCGATCCACCCCCAAACCCCTCTCATCGCTATACTCTCAGATACTCAACGAAACCCCGGAATCCATCCCCAGCATCACCACCCCCTCTTGGTTAAGTGAACAGCCAAAGGTCTGCCAAGATCCCCCCTTCCTTCTCCAGAAAATACTTTTCCTCCATACACCGTTGCCATGACGACAAGAGGAAAGTTGCACCTTGGTCCGCAGTTGGCGATCGCCCATCTGCTGAAGATGCCAATGAGAGAACGAAAGAATGAATAAAAAAAAAGAGTGAAGAATAACCGTTCCAACTTTCTCTTCGAAATACTCTGATACGTTCGGATGCTTTATTTAGTTGATTTGTAGCTTCTTTCACATAGATATATGTATACATACTTGCACTGTGGGGGAAAGGGGTGGAGTCTAGAAGATGAGTAAATCGATAGATTTTTTTTACCCCCTTTTTTTATCTAGATGTTTTTTTTTCTCTTCCTGAATTCCTGGCATACACACCCGCGGGCATTTAACGTACTGACAAGAATGCCGACTATCGCGCTTTCAATCAGAGCAATAGCAATTCGATGTTCTATTTGGCACGTTTCTCGTTTGTTTATTTACTCTTTTAATTTTTATGTCTCCCACGCGACTTGGAGTTGATATGTAAATATTTTTTTTCTGCGTAAATTCTCTTAAGATGGCAGTTTATTTCTTTCGTTGTGGGAATTAAATGTCGTAAAATCGAAAAAGAAAGAATGAAGCTATAAAAATGAAAATGTCTGTTTCTGTTTTCTTCTGTTAAAATTATCTAAATAACTTGCATGAACATATTAAATTTTTAAGCGTTGCTTAACATGATGTGTATATAATATTCACTCTGAAAAAAATCTATGTATTTTAATATAAAACTAGAACCCTCCAAATCTTACAGATTAAAGTCATCTAGTTACTATTGCTTAGTGAGCTTAAGCAAATGTTACTGATTGTTGCAGTTATTTGTTTATCGAACTGTGGTTGCTCAAAGCATTGTTTTAACATTTAACATATTTCTTAATGAAAGTAAAGTAAAGAAAGTAGTAAAGATTTATTGCCTTATAAAATTATTTTTGCTTTGTAAAAAAGGAATGTCACAATTTAGAAACTGCCTTATCTAAAGCACTTGTACAATAATTAGAATGCATTATGTGGGATACAGAAGGATAAATAATCTGAGTTATTTTTAGTTAGTATTTTTAGTTAGTATTTTTAGTTTACTACTTTATTTAAAATCTTGGATTAGAGTGGCCACGGAACAGGAACTTTTATCGATTTGGAAAATCAGGAAATTTGACTAAAGTACTCAAAGGTTTGAAAAGGAATAAATTTATGTTTGAAATTCGCTTGAGAAGTCCTTTTTTCATTTATGGCACGTTATTATAATTTTTTAACACATTTATTATAGTTATAATATACATTTATTATAGTTTTATAACACCTTTCATGCTTAAGAATGAGGCATAACTGAAAAATTAATAATTAAAATTTATGCAACCAGTTACAAAAAGTAAGCAAATTCAGCTTGGAAAAGTCAAGGATTTATTTTTCTTTTGAGGTATTCGACCACCCTAAAAAAATTATTAATTATAATATTATCAACTCTAGTTCCACAGTAGTCTAATCGTAAGACACAGTTTCCAGTAAATCACCGAAGTCAAGGATCACTGTCTGCTATCAGTGGGCGGGTGATTGACCACTTTGATCACCCTGCGAAAGGCTCCAGGGTAGGCGGTATCGGTCCTCGTTTAACTGTTCTACCTTAAAGTGATCGACTTCGGGCACAAATCGATGGGCTACCCCAGCGGAGGATTCATCTCCTTTGCAGAGGATCAAAATTGTGATGCAAATAAAATTTTACATGCTTTTTGCGAAAGGCGATGCTTTGTGCAAATTGATAGACAAGTGAAACTGCTTCCTGCGAGACTTTATTTGCGCAATATATTTTTAAAAAATCCGCATTATTTAACTGGCCATTTCTCCTTGTTGGCCATATATGCTTGACCTACCCTAATAGTTGAAATTGTTTTAACTGTACCGTGTAAAATTCTTTGGCCACCATTTTAGAGTTATGGATTTGGAGAAGTAAGTTTCAATAGTTGGAGTGGTTCTAGCTTGTAATTTTTTTGATACTTTACCCTTCGTATTAAGATTCTGAGAATCTTCAGGTTCGAGTTTGTAATTTGTTTAGTTCTTCGCTATTAAATTCCTTAAAAAATATTTTTACATTCCTAATGGTAAGTTTTAATAGTTGTATTGGTTCTAATTCGTACTTTCTTTTGTTCTACACTGCACTGCAACTATTTTTTAACCAACTGAGCGCCAATTCACCACTTTTCGCCATTGTTATTGAATGTGAAACTTACGCGTTGAGAAATTTCCATGCTAACTTGGACAAATGCAATCTGTTTTAAGTTTCTTTAGTAAGGATTTTAGTTTTTTAAATCAAGAAGTTTTTAACTTTAGAATAGTTGGTTTCGATAATTGGAATGATTCTTGTAATTTTTTTCTTCGACCCTATTAAATATTTTAAGGAAATTTTTGGTTTCCAAATAAATATTATATTTCAATAGTAAAGATTGTTAACTAGCTTGCAGTTTTTATCGTTTATTAATTTTTCTTGGGAAATCGTTTATATTCCAAATAATAAATTTTAATTTCCATAGTTTTTACTGTTACCAAATTTTTTCTAACCAATCCAGCGTTTGCGAAGACCGAAGACGTCATGTCACCTGTTGTGTTTTCTTCCAATACAATAATTTTCCTCGATAAGAAAGCTTTGTAATAAGGGGAAATTTCAATCCAAACATGTTTAAATGCAAAACACTTTGTCTGTTTTTTAGAAATCTATAAATTTTTTAATAGTAAAGGATTTGGTTTGCATTTTTTTAAATTTAAATTTTTAAGGAAGGTTTTTAGATTTCGAATAGCAAGTTTCAATAGTTGGAATGTCTTTTATTAATTGTCGTTTATTAATTTTTCTTGAGAAATTATTTAAATTCCAAATAGTAAGTTCTAGTAGTCAGCATGGGCTAACATTTAGTTGAAAGGGTTCTTGGTTATTGTTTTTATTTTTTCTTCGTTGTTATCAAATTGTTAATGAAATTCTTAGGTTATGAATAGTTAGTTTCTATAATAGTTGAAAATTTCGTAATTTCGTTCTTCACTGTCATCAAATTTTTAAAGGAAGTTTTTAGAATCCGATCAGTTAGTTTCAATAGTAGAAATGGCACCTATAATTAATTATTTTTTTTTGTACCGTTATTAAATATTTTAAGGTAGTTTTGAGATTCCGAATAGTATATTCAATAGTAGAAATAGTTGTTGTGATTAAGTTTTTTCTTTTGCGGAAATTTTAAGAATCCGATTTTTTTCAATAGTTGAATTGGTTCTTGTAATTCATTTTTTTCTTCACTGTTATTAATTATTTGAAAGAAGTTTTTAGAATCTGATTAGGAAGTTTCACTAGTTGAAATGACCCTTATAATAATTTTTTTATTCTGTTACAGTTACTAAATTTAAGGAACTAATTATGTTTTAAAAAATTAGTTGAAATTAGGCTTGGAATTTTTCGTTTTTCGCTGTTATTACATATTTTAAGGAAGTGTTTAGAATACGAACAGTAAATTTCCAGAATTGAATTGAGCATTTTAATTTTTTTCGTCCTCTTTCGTTATTGAAATTTTTAGAAGCGTTTTTAAGTTCTGAAACTGTTGGAGTTGGTTGTATAATTTCTCCGTGTCGTTTGGATAGTTGAATTAAAACTCTTGTAAATATTTTTGTTGTTATTTTCAACGTATTTTTATTTACATTCCGAAAAGTAAGTTAAAATATAAAAAAGGAGCTAGATCTAATTGGGTGTGTTTCATTTTAATTCAGTCAATTTTTAACGTAAATGTGTGGTAAACAACAGCTGAAACCCAGTGATTTTCTCCCTTCCAACCGCTAGCTTATCTGACGGAGTGAAATATTGAATGCGCATTGGAAAAGAGCTGGCCTTCTGTAAATTTATGTACTTGATCTCCGCTCTCCAGGCATCGAACTCGTATCACTCAATCTGCCACCGACATCTTTTAGTCCGGAGCATTAATGGCCCCATTAAGTTCGTTACGGTAGCTGACACTGAATCCCAGTTCAGTCGAAATACGTAATCGACTCGAGATGCGTCCTCCCGGTCGTCACGCGCATCTCCATGGTAACGGGGACCCCTCGGTTCTAATTACGGACATTGCTGATGGGTGTGCGGCACAAACACGCTAATCTAATTAGAATCCCGCCGAGCAAAATAATGCGAGGAGCGCCGAATCCTCATTCTCTTGTTGCAGAAATATTGTAACAAACGATTTTGACTTGAGGTGGGCCACGCCAATATTAATAGGTTACGTCGCCAAATGAGTTTCACTATTTTGTTTTATTTGTTTATCTTTATTTCGTCCCCATTTTTTTTTTTTAATCGTTGCTCTATTTATCTTGTCCCTTGGCATTATTGCTCTCTTGATGAGTCTGTTTATGGAGTGTTGATTTGAATTATGAATATTCTTTTGCTGTTTGAGAAATTAATACACAAACAAGTGTGAGTGGTTCGTGCTCTTTTAATTAGTTAAGTATATAGCTCTTATATGTAGGTCCTTTTTTTTACATTCCTTTTCCAAAATATTGCTGTTTTCAAGGTCTGAAAAGTGCACCCACAACATTTGTTTGATGCCTTGTCCTATGGGATTAAGGGCTACATGTTATTCTTTTACTAGAGTTGTACAAATGTTTAAAATATATATATTATTCAGTAATAAATATATCAGAACTGGCACTGTCTGATTATTATTCATGACTAAATTTAGAGGATGCAGCTGTATAATATATAGACGATGAAAATAACTATAACTTATTATTGCTGGATTGTAGGTTACAAGATTAAGCAAAAGAGTAAAGCAAAACAACGGGTATGAAGCACAAATATAAGTACAGAAAATGGACATACTATAGTTTCGGTTCTACAAACAAGCTTGTTCCCCTTCCCTTACTTTTCAACCCCTTTTTTTATTATTGCAACCCTTTTGTTTATTGTCGCTATTTTTCTATCATTTTGTGTTTAGACAAAAAACCATTTTTATAAAATAATACAAAATGATTTTATAGCATGTATAATTTATAGTATATATCATATAGTATGTACAATTACAAATTTAAATAATATGCATATTATATACATATTATCCAAATTTCTAATTATACATACATAGTATGTATCGTTATATGTGCTTCATTCATGTTGTTTTGCTTTAAGCATTCGTAGCATAAATTATGCCCTATCTTCATTGGAATCCTGGATTGAGTATCTTAATTTTTTTTCCTTTTTATGATGTGTTTAAGTAAAGAATAATTAAACTGTAAAATTGAGTTTTCATACAAGCGAAAATCAATCCATTACAGCAACTTGATTTTTTGCTAATCTATTGGTACTCCGTCCCATTGTGGATAATAAAAATACGACAAAAGAATTAAAATTATTAAGCAACAATACAAAGTACGTAGAAAAAAATAATTAAAATCTGCAATATAATTTTTTTTACGTACATTTGATTGTTAATATATAAACTTGAGGAAAAACGTATTAATGAAATGAGCTAAATGATATAAAATGGATTGCTTCGGCAGTATCTAGGGTAAGCGAGAAATCGGAGGCTCCAACTTTTTTTTTTTTTTAAAGCTATTTAACTTTAGTACGCAGAGTAGTGACATGCATTTTTAATTTAATAATTCTTAATAATAAGAGTAATACAAAAATAACAAAGCTTTAACCATGTTCCATTTATTGTACTTTAAGTTAATTTTACAGGCATACATTCAGTTTTAATAAATAAAGGAACATTTCGCAATCAAAGGTGGTAAAATTCGGTAGTCATACAGTTGGTAATGTCATATATTTTAGGAGTCATACAGTTTGGTAATCTCTAATTTAGAAATCAGAGAGTCAGAAAATGAAAGCTTTGAAAAGTCACTTATTTCATTTTCATTTTCAGGCTGTGTCGTCTAAATCGGGAAATGTCGTCACAGTCACGAAAAGTCACACAATCAGAAAATTTGTTTTCGAAGAGTCACCCAATTGTGCATTGTCCATTTAAAAATCACACAACTGTGCAGTGTCTATTTAAAGAAGTCACACAATTGCGCATAGTCTATTTTAAAATTCACACAATTGGGGCAATATAGTCCATTTTAAGAGTATCACATTTGGGCAATGCATTCTACGTTCATAGTCACAGATGCAGATGAAGTCGCCTACTTTTAAAGTCACACAATCGGGAAATGTCTAAAAATTTCGATTTCTTACAGTCAGTACTTTTACAGTTACTACTTCATACTTTTATAGTCACATATTCGAGAAATTTCGTCTAGTTTAGGTAAGTCTTGATTCGGGTAATATCTAGGTTTTGAGTCACAGAGTCGGGAAATGTCACAGTCTCGAAATGTCACAGTCGGGAAATGTCACAGTCGGGATATGTCACAGTCGGGATATGTCACAGTCGGGATATGTCACAGTCGGGAAATGTCACAGTCGGTAAATGTCACAGTCGGTAAATGTCACAGTTGGGATATATCGAGACGAGAAAAAGTCACAAGGTCAGGAATTGCATACTTTTAAGTCACGAAAGGGTGTTTCTGGAGTCACAAAATCGGGAAATATCGTCTAGTTTGGTAGTCTTAAATCGGTGTATCTTTAATTTTGGGTACACGCAGTTTATTTCCGTTTGAAACACCCAGAAAATAGGCGTCTCACGATGTAACAGAAACCTTTATTGGACTTGGCCAGAAGTTTCTTCTCTCTCAAATCAATCTTGAAGTACCAGCATTGGCCACTTCTGTCACTACTGAAATTAAAGAAGAAATTTTAACTAAATAAGTAGATCATGACAGTATCGATGATGACAGTCGATTATTGTTTTGAAAGTTAATTATTAAAAATGATGAACCGTTAATTATTAAAAGTAATGAACCGTTAATTATTAAAAATGATGAACAAGGGGAAAAAAAGTAAGAATTTAAAAGAAGCGGAACACCTCATCAATTTTTGATTTCGTGTTTTGATTTTCATTGCACAATTTTAATCTATAAAATTTTAAAAGGCAAAGCACAAACATTGAAAGAGTTTTATCAAATAGTTCTTGAGAAATAAAAGTTTAAAAATGTGGAGTCTTCAAGATAGTAAAATTAAACATCAGGTGGCAGAACTTTCACCGCTCATTTTACCGACATAAATTTAAACTGTTCCAGCTTGCGGTTCACACCTCCTTTTTTCTTTATATTTTATTCATTAATATTAAATTTTTGTCTAAATAGTATAAATTCATGAAACGAGATTTCTTTCCGGAAAGAAACCCTTACACAAATTTTAAGTTATTTGTCAACGTTGATCAATAGTAAAAGGAGGTACATAATAATGCGCGATAAGGGTATAAAATTGGATTTCAGCATTTCTGATTAAAATGCTGCTACTATTTAACTGAAACCCCATAAAAATTGTTGCAACAAATCTCCATTTGATTTGGAGATGAATAGAATAGAATGTAGGCTATTTGCTTGCCAAAGCCAGTGTTTTGAAGGATTTGAATATAAAAGTTACGATATTGATTCATCCTAAATTGACTCTGTCGTCTTTATTAATTGAAGACTATTTTAGGTTAGTTTAAAATATGATTTAAATTACCCTTCTATAAGAACCTTTTCTTTATCAAGAATCATGTTTGACTCTATTGGTTCTACTTCAGTATGCAATTCTCCAACTTCTCCGCTAAAAAAAAAATGAAATTAGTGCATGAAATAGTAGTTAAAAGTTAGCTTCTCTTTTAAAAAGGGTTTCTTGGATGCATAAATGTGTAATCATCAATGCGAAAATCATCGCTCCCGCATTTAAATACTAACAGGCATGGAGGTGAAAAGGCTCTTAATACAAAAGCATTCATAATTTTTGTATGCATTTTGTACACATTATTACACAAAAATTATTATGAAAATAAAATTAACTTAAATACTAATACATATGTTTCAAAAATTATTTAATCTATAGATGTTGTTTAAAATACTTAATTTGATCTTAAAAAATAAAATAAAAAATGTTCAAATTACCTATCCACGATAGCAACATCTACAACATCAACAACATCAGATGAAGATGACTCTTTCATCTCCATTTCAGCGCTCAACTCAACCGAGTCATCGCTAAAGATGAAAAAAGAATTTTTCAAATCATATAGTTAACACCTCAAGCTTATTATATGTCTTTGTTTAACATATTTTATTCATCAAAAAATATAGTAGCAAAAATTTAATTATTAAAAATAGAAGCACATTTTCTTGCACCTGTGTACATTTATTCCTCATTCCAATTTCTTTAATTTCTGTTTAAAATAAGTTAAATTAATTTGTACTTTTTAAAAAAATATTCCCAATTATTTTATAACGATACCACAATGAAAATCATCAAGCGAAAATAGCAGTATAAATAATATATATATATATATATATATATATATATATATATATATATATATATATATATATATATATATATATATATATATATATATATATATATATATATATATATATATATATATTCAATATACTATATAGAAAATTATTATATATTTATAATCGCACTAAAAAATTAATACAATGACAATAAGATAAAAGATAAACAGATTACCTATTCAACATATCAACATCTTCCTCATCAGTTGTTGATGACTCAGAATGCTGTATTTCAGCACTCAGCTCTTCCATTTCATCGCTAAAGGTAAAAAAAGGACATTATTGCATTATATAGTTGCTTTAAGTTAGACATATTTTCTTGTAAAAAATAAAGTATCAATAGTCTTTTTTTTATTCTGAAGCATATTTTGACTAATATTGAAGCATATTAGCACTGAATTGAAGCATATTTTTATGCATTGTACGTTTATGATAGTATTAAATTCCAATAATTAATCTACTTGAGCGAATTATTTTAATTTACTAATTTTACATATTATTTTTAATGATTCCGGTGGGACATTAAACAAAAATGGCAAATGCATTAAAATCTTAATTTCAAAAATTTTTTTTTTTTTGCTCTCGTTTTCTTTTGCATAGCTATGATGTATGTACTAATATGCAATAACTTTCATTAAATATTTAAAGTAGTTTTAAACTCAGATATTATGATCTCTTTATGATAATGACTCTTTAAATTACCTATCAGTAGCATTCTCATCATCAGAAGTCACATGTGACTCCTCACACACAATCTCACCATCACCTCCCAGCATTTCGTAGCTAAAAAAGAAATAAAACTATTACATTATTTAGTTATCTCAAGATGGTCGTCTTTCATCAGTTTTTTGCTTAATTCATACTTGAGGTATTATAAAGATTAATTCTTGTTTAAGCCCTTAACGATCGGTTAATTTTCGAGAAAACGGTCATAAAAGTGCCTACTTTGCCGAATACAAGTATTTGATTAGTGCTGACATCTAGTTTAAAATAAACTAACTAGCTACAATTACCTTAAAAATATCCTGATACTGCCATCTGGTGTGAAAAATGAGAAATAAAATGTTTTCCAGGCAAAAGAACTGAATTAGTTTTATTCTTATTGGAGCGTTACTACTAAACACTCCAGCCCGGAAATTTCACGGGAGCAAGAAATAAAGGGCGAAACCTCACCCGGTCATTTTCACGGGAGCGAGAAGGAAGGGGTTAATAAAAAAATTATTCTAATATTAAGTAATAAATATTGTTAAAAGAATCTATTTTAAACATATTTTACTTTAACAATTCTTATTAACATTTACATTTAAAATGTTCGCTACATATGACATGTTCTAAATAAAATATATATTGAAATAATTTAATTCAAAAAGTTATATTTTATCTTAATTGTTTAAATGTCGTAGTATTTAATAATATGAAACTCTAATACCCATTCTGCCACAAAATATATCAAATTTAATTTTTTTTTTTTCGTGCTGGAAATGTAAAGCAGAAGAAAAAACTGAGGTAAAAGTTGGGAGAAAATTAAAGAAGTCATTTAAAAATTAAAAGTTCTCCATTTTAAGTTTCATTATGAACCTTTTTTTATGCAGGTAATATTTTAAATTAGAGCTATGTTTAAGTTTTAATAAAGCGCAAGAAACGAAGAAGAGAGATGCTTTTTGTAAACCAAAATTAAGCAGAATTAAATAAGTTCAACCATTTTTTTTTTTCTGCCTTCTGCGTAAAGAAAAAAAAATATTAATGAGTGAAAAAATCTAGGTAAGAAACCACAGCTAACTACCAACCTAAGTAGGTAGGTTAACCTAGGTAGTCTAAAGTCTTAAGTTAAAGACAATAAATATAGGAAAATAACATCTCTGTAAGTATAAAAAAAAAATTTTACTTTCATTCAGTTGTTATATAACGATTCAGAATGCTAAATACGAATAGTTAAGTTATACCAGTTTTAAATTCAGTCTCTCTAAATGTTGAAAATTGAAATTAATGGATGTTTTTATTTACCGGTCTAAATTAACCTGTATAATGCAAACATAAAGTTGATAAAAATTATTAAGACACTATTTATGAAATTGGTATGTAACTGAAAAAACCACAAAACTATCCAACGATCTAACAGATTATTTTAAGTTAGCATTGGACAATTTAATTTATGCTAATATTTCAGATTTCAAATAATTTGACCTTCGAGTCTGTCTTTTTTTTAAAGTTATTATTTTTTTATGTTAACATTTCTCTATGTTAACATTGGATAATTTAATTTATGCTGATATATATATTTTGGATTTCAAATAATTTGACAGTGAGTCTGTTTCTTTTGAGAAGGATTTTTTACTTTGCATTAATGTTTTGATTACTTTCAAATCATACCATTTTTCCTAAAAGCAATCACATTATTTCACAATCTAAATCATGTACTTACCCATCTATATCAGATGAACTACTACTGGTGTCCTCAGCAAAGAATCCAGGCGCTAAAAATAGATTAACAATTATATTTCAATTTACCTTGTTCTTGATTGAACTTAAATTTGATTTCAAATGTGGCTAGCAATATTTTTATAATTAATAAACATTTAGTAACTGTATACAAGCACAGACTGAATAATAGCTATGGAGCAACATAGCTCATTTTATAAATTAAATAAATAATTAGTATAGATTGTGGTAATCTTTTTTTTAGTTTTGCGTTTCAGAATTGTTGCTAGGAACAGAATGAATTGTTAAAAAGATTATAATTTTAAGTTAATATTTAATTACTTCAAAGTACAAGAGAAACTGAAAAAAATTTAATTAAGACGCGTAGTAAGGTATCGATTTATCATATTTATTCAAATGCGAAAAGTCTTTTACGTAATAGTACAAGCAACAGTATTTACTTTCTCGATTTGAAAAATTTAGTTTTGTATAGAAATTGCAATTCGCCAAAAAAAAACAACTTTTTAATATAGAATAAATTAAATTTTTTTCGAATAAAAGAAATTCGAAATATATCTAATGTTTCATTACGGAATACTGTAAAAATATCACTAAATTATTATTTATATCAATGAGGTTTGATCAATGACTAAGTAATTCACTTATATTGTTGTGATTGGTACCTAATATACAAATCTATGTACAAATTATGGATACTATGCAGGGTTCTGTCTAGGTTTTTCTGAGAGGTACCTATTTTGTGAAAATTTAGACATAATTTGTGAAAAATTAAAATTTATATTAAAAAAATCAACACAAAAATATGGATTTATCGTTTCTTAAGGGATAAAAAAAAATTTAAGAAAAAGTATTGTGAAGCTACTGTTTTTCCTGAAGTTGAAAATGTGAAACTACCGTTTTTCCTAAAATTGAATTTGTGAACGTACCGCTAAACGGTAGTAAATTCGGCGTGGACAGACCCCTGCTACAGTAACATGTTTTTTACTGTCCCCCTCGAAATGGTATAACTCCGAATTGTTCCCGAAATTATAATTCCCATAAATTGACGCATTTTCTCACACAAAACAATATAACAATCTTTATTATGCTCCACCAAACTCTAACAGGACTTAAATTCGCTATATTCTTGATAATTTTAATAGTGTATTTAAAATACCAGAATAAAAAGTTAAATTTTTTTACTTACGAAAAGGTCTAGGATATTCCTCTAACCCTTTTTGCCAGTTGTTGAATAAAGCAAAAATATAAAGTTCACTCATTTTAGCAAATAGTAAGAAAGTTGTCAGAAAAAACTTTTTTCTCTTACAAGAGCTCAAATAAGAATGAGAAAAAAATATTTTCAATGCTTTGTTGGTGTGGTTAAACAAAAGTGTTTTTTTAGCAACAATGCTCAATAAAAGTAATTATAACAATGTATAGGAATCTAATTTTAAAATCAGTGTTCTTAAGTATTGTTGTAAACGTTTCAAATACTCAGTTATTTCAATTTAAACCAAAAAAGGAGACGCAACAATGTATAAAGAAACTGAAATAGAAGATTACAAAATGACGCTTCATTCTTCAAATGTAATTAATTGTTAAGTATGCAACTGACACTGATTTAATTTCATATTTTTTATAGAGTTTAGTGCAAAACGTGTGACTATTAATCTGAAATCTTATGCATAAAGGATTATTCGGGACAGACATGATAAACAAAGTTTATAGATATTATTTGAAATACTGAACCAAAAGGAAAAAAAAACATGTTCATTGTATCTAAACTTATTTTGTTTTTGAAAATATGTAAATTAATATATAAATGTCAAATTTACACAAAGTAAATATATATGTTGAAAAAATACAAATAAAATTTCAAATATAATGCTAGAAATATCTAATTCCATCTCCCTGAATATTTTATTTTTATAAATGTCGTTGAACAGCCGACCCAATTTTTTGTGTTTTCGACTACTAATGCTCAACTGCGCAGCCTTGTAATTTTGAACCCAATCCAGATGACCAGGGAACTCCTGGATCAAGTATTGGGAGAAATTTGCCTTCATGAGGACTTTTTGATTGAACTAACCCACATTTACGTTATAGGGAGAGGAAAACACGAATACCTCCCATGATTAGCCTGATGACAAGGGGACTCTAACCCATGATCAGTCTACCACCTTAGATATTTAACTTCAGCACTGCGGTCGGCGCAACCCGGATGCGGAATTCGTGTCGTGAATTATATATATATTATATATATATAATTCTATGTATTGTACGCAAAAATAAAAATTTTTACTGCCATCAAAAAGTTGTTTAAATTGGGCAAAAAATACACTGTAATTCTGTTTTTTTTTTAAACCTTTTGCAGAAAAAGAATTAAGTAATTCAAATTACCTACTTTGATGCATTAAAGATTTGCGTATAGAAAAAGCCTCACCTAATAAATTTTTACCTTAACTTTTGTTTGAATGTTGTTTTCATTGCAATGTTTCGAATCGCTTTGCTTGTATGTTTTAATTAAAGTTTTCTTTGCAGTAAGAAGAAAAAAAACTTTTTTCCCTCATAAAAAGGAGAGGTAGATTATTTAGTAGAAAATGAAAATTCTAGGTAGTTTTTATTTCTTTCTGTCGTTTAACTAAAATACGCTGAAGATAGGTAGTTAATTTCTTTTTACTTAGAAATCCGCTAAAGTTAGGTAGCTAATTTCTTTTTTTCTTAGAAATCCGCTAAAGTTAGGTAGCTAATTTCTTTTTACTTAGAAATCCGCTAAAGTTAGGTAACTCGTTTCTTTTTTCTTAGAAATCCGCTAAAGTTAGGTAGCTAATTTATTTTTACTTAGAAATTAGCTAAAGTTAGTTAGCTTAGTAAAGTCTTCTTAGTTAAGTCTCTTTCGGTATAAATATTTATTGCGTCTGGCATTGGTGGTTTTAATTAGAATGTCTTACACCTAACTTCGTAGATCCTTTGCGAAAATCACAAGATAAAGAAAATACAATTGCAATTCTGAGATATTATTCTGAATCCAAATATAGCTTAAAAGTCAGCTTATTTATATTAAAAATATTATTTGTTTTTAAAGAATACATATGTAATAAGGAATCTAATTCAAACATCTAAATCTTATTCCTGAATATTTTCCCTTATTTCATATTTGTTTATACTTTCATGCGCCATTCGCCTAAGAATTATCATAACTATTTAATTTCAATGATTTTAAAATAAGGATAGCTTAAAAACTTTTTTTTATGCAATGAAACTACAGATATATTTCATGTTTTCCTTTTCTATTTCAGTTTGAAGATTTTCCATTTATTTTAATACTTCTGCTTGCCGTTTGCCAAAGAATTATCATAATTTAATGCAATTAAATTTCAGTTATTGTTAATAAGAATAATTTAAGACATTTTATACGAAATAAATTTATAAATTACAGAAATTTGTAGTTGTCTCACACAAAACAATATAGACATCTAATATTATTTTACACCAAATCCTGTTTATCTCCAAACATTCTTAGTTTGACCCTAGTTGTGATTTGGTCAGGTTTTGAAATTTATTTTTAACTTAAAAAACTATAAAATAAATTGTTTTCATAATTACGATAAGGCCTTGGATTCCTTTTTAACTCTTTTTGCCAGTGATTAAGCACAGCAAAACGAAAAAGTTCACTCATTTTCACAATTAATAAGTCACTCGCCAAAAAAGACGTTATTCACTTATAAAAGCTCAAATAAGAATGAGGAATTAATATTTTCTGTTATATTGTTGGTGTGAATAACAAAGACATATTGTTAGCAACAATGTTTTAAGAACCATTAAAACAATGTACTAAAATTAAAAGTTTTATTAAATTCTCTGAAGTATTGTTGCTTATAAGTAATTAAAAGGAAAGAAAACTTAACAACAATTAAAAAAAATTCAAACCTCACACGGCAGTAACAATAGAAGTTTAAGAAATTATATTTTTATGAAAAATCACAATGAGTCAACTAATTTTTACGAAATTTTAGATAAAACATATTGACATTAAGCTAAAATTTTTGATATTAAGCTAAGCTGTATTACTTGGATCTCACATAAGGATATTTAATTTTTATTACTGAGGGGAAAAAAACAGTGACAAAAATAAAATTACATTTGTATGGTAAAATTATTTTCGATATAAAATGAAAACAATAACAGGTTTTCATCATCAAAGTTTTAAATATTTAAATAATTTATTTGATAATTCTTTTTGTTCGTTATTTATGGGAATTTCTCGGTTTAAAATTATAATTCTCATTGTCACACATTAATTATTTTATTTTATAACCGTCGTTGAACAGCTGACCCAATTTTTGGGTTTACGACTACTAATGTTCAACTCCGTAGCCTTGTCATTTTGAACCCGAGCCGTAAGACAAGGGAACTCCTAGATCAAACATTGGCAAAAATTGCCTTCGTGGAAGATTTTTGATGGAATTAACCGCATTTGCGTTACACGGAGAGGAAAACTACGAAAATCTACCACGATTAGCCTGACGGCAAGGGGACTCGAACCCATGATCCGTCTACCACTGAGGATATTTTACGTCAGCACTATATTCCGTACAAGTCGGATGCGGAATTCGTATCGGCCAGCCATCGCTGGGATTCGAAAACGGTTCATCTCGTTGGAAAGCGAAAGCTATATCACGAGACAACACGGCTGAGTTTCATAAGTTAAGAAATTTGACCTCTGTAGAAAAATACGCACATTTTAAGCAAAATGTTGTACTATGAACTAAAATGTGCATTTCTTATAGTTCCAAGTGACATCTTAGATTTAAATTTAAACCTAAGATTAAATTATTATAGTAACAGTCAAAATTAAAGAAAATAAACAGAGGCTCTCTGCTGAAAATCTGATTCAACTTTCTTACGTAAGCATGTGTGAAGGATTAGATGGACATAAGCAATATTACAAAAAACATATTAACGATTATTTGAACTGCAGCATATCTCGAAAATTTGTAAATCTACTCTATCTGAATATATATATATATCTGAAAATCTATACTCGATAAAAGGTTTTATCAATCAGTTTTAAAATTATTTTCGTTGTCTAAATACATGTGTGACAGATTAGTTAGTTTTTCTGAGTTTTTTTGTTTTATTTACATAAATCTGCTGATTGAAAAGTGAAAACTCTGTACACTTCCTGCATTATAAAAAATTCCGTATCAAATTACGGAATAAAGTAGTGACACTTAGGGTGCATAAACCAAAAAATCTATTTTTACCGTACTATATTATACCGTAATGTTTAGAGCAATATTTAGTTAATTAGTATAATTCAGTTAATTTAAGGTAATTACTATAAAATTGCGGTATTTAAGATTTTTTTTTCTTCATAAAATATTCTCTACAATTCCATTTAACTTTTACAGTAAACAATAAATGCAGACAAGGTTAATATTAAAATGTCGAGGTAACATTTTTTTCCAACTGATATGACGACAATTTCGGAAATGAAAATTTGTATAAATCATTTTTCATTTATTATATTTTTCCTGAATTATTCAACAAGTGTTTAAATTTTATATTTTTCGAGTAACTAATGCATTTTTTTCTGAAAAATATAGACCTTGCAAAACTTTATAATTCAAACCTTTTTTTATATCATTTCTAAATTAAATTATGAAACTTTTTTTGTAATGATTAGAAATTATATTTTGTTTAAATTTCCTTGAAGTACAAGAGTTTAAATGGCGGGTACTCAACTTTTTTGATTTGGGTAATTAATTTGGGAGATATACTGACAAACTTTTACGATATAGCAAGTTAAGCTTATTTCAAGCGCCCACTAGAGATCAAACCCATGCTCTTCGCAACAGCAGTTTAGTGCCTTAACCACTTAGCCATCGTGACTTCTTATTATGTTACTAAGTGATGTTTATGGCCACTTTAAAAATCCCGAGTCTAAGTGTATCTTTAATAGATCTCTGTTTCTATTCGAAAAGGTCCCGCAGTGGACTGATCATAAAGACGTGGTTCCCAGTAAAACACTGAAGTCTAGCATCACTGGTTACTGTCAGTAAGCTGGTGAGTGACCACTTTGATCAGGCTGCGTCGGCACCCAGGGTGCGTGGTATCGGTTCTCGACAAACTGTTCTACCGTAAAGTGCTCGAATTCGCTCACAGGTCGTCGGCTACCAAAGCAGGGGAGCCATTCCCTCTGCAAAGGATCAAAACTGCGATGGCATGTCTTCAGATCATCATCAGGGAAGTTTCCCAGACCGTCGCCAATAGCCCACTGTGAAGCTGTAGTGCGACGTAAATACCTGCCTTCCAAAAAAAAATCTATTTATTCAGTCTGCAATTTCTCAAGTTATATTTAAATGTTAATAGTCGTTGTGGCTATTGTCTGGACTAAAACTAAAAAATTCATATTTCTTAGGTTAAAATATTTTGGTGGATTAAAATTAAGTTTTTCACTTTTTATCTAGATACAAATTGGCACAGAATTGCCACTGACCCCAGTTCCCAGTTGCTGGAGGGACCCAACTCCAGAACAGTCCCATTTTTCATTTACAAACCCTGCTAGTGCGTTTGCAACTGCATTCGATCGGGAATTGCTGTCGATCATTGCTGCTCTTCCTCGGCTGACCTGCCACTTAAATAAGTCCTCCGAAGCTGTCATATTTAGAGACATCCAGGCCGCATTGCGATCTCTGATGTCAACCTCAAGTTCTTCGTGGTTCTTGGCTGTTCACTGACAAAGCTTATCTGTCAACGAAAAGGATGTTGTATGACAGTGCCTGGACATTGTGGAATCCATGACAATGAGATTTTATTTTATATTCGTCGTTGAACAGCCGTTCCAATTTTGGATTTACGACCAATAATATTCAATTTCGTGGTCTTGTAATTTTGAACCCATCCAGAAGTCAAGGAAACTCCTGGATCAGTACCTACACAGGTATGATTTGTTATGGGAACATGGAGGAATTTGTAACTTGACAAATTTAACGTGCATCAGTCACCATTTACTACACGGGGAGTCTTCGGCCGGAGGGATCGAACCCAAAACATGAGCCCAGTGCCCTACCATCCAGGCTATCCCGGCCGATTATTGATTCACTGGTTGCCTTGACTCTACAAACATCTTCAAGTATACTTTTTTTTGTGGGGGCAACGAAAAATATCATTCCTGAGGAGTTCTAAACGACCTTACCATTCCAAAGTCTTGGAAAGACGAATCTATCTCTTGTGTCTAAATGGTCCAGGCATAAAACGGAGGCTGAGTTTAAGCTTGCCACTGGCCATGATTGTCTCCCGAAACACTTGCACTGTTTCCGTCTAGTTTCAAGTCTGTAGTCTCTGTAATCTGGGACGGGTCATGGATGGTGACCATCTCATCTTTTGCGGAGCTTTAATGAAACGTTCTCTTGTGGACCGCTGCTGGAAGGTCAAGAGCCTTTTAGATTCTTAGTCTATCGTTCCAGCTGTTTTTTCTGGTACAACCATGAAAAATTATTTAAAATACATCGATGTAATTCGGGTTATAGCATTTTTGCTGATTGCAATATTTTTTTCTTCTTAATCGAGTTCTTGCATAGGGAATGATGGAATTTTTGGGATTCGGATTTTCTGGGACTAGGTTATACTTACATTTAAAAATGAAATGGCTTAAGATCATTCATTCCATGGATCTATAAATTATTAGTGTTTTACATTTGAATCATTATTTCAAATTAAAATAACTAAGTATAAGTGCCAATTATAACAAATTAATTTAAAGGTATAATTATATTACAACGTTTTGGGAGCATTTCTTTACCAATCCTGTTCTGAAAATAATAACGATTTTTTTTAAATTTCTCTTGAATAACAATCCTAAATAGGATTATAATTTATTCTTTATTTAATATACGTCTTCCTTATCCACCAATAGCCTATAGATATTAGCTCTATTTCGACCTTAACTATCGAATCATAACTTCATTCATAGTTTATTACCTTTTTATTCATTTTCTTTTGTATCTGTGATGTTGGAATCTGGCAATCGAAATTTTGACAGCTTTTTGACAAGCTGGAGCACTTACACTTCATCTGTGCTTGGTGATAATACAAGTGTCAATCGTTTCCTGACCTAGAATTGGAATTTAATGTTTAACATAAGTTAGAGTCAATCGAAATTTTAGAACACTTTTTGACTAGATATATTTGGTCATATTTCAACTTGAGCATTGTACTTGATAACAATGCGTGTTAAAACTGTTTTCTAAATGTTACAAGTAAACTTTTGTCACCATTTTCTTATACCTATGAAAGATACTTTCCGCATGAAAGCAAACAATACTGAAAAAGAATAAAAAATGGAATAAAAATGAGAGAATCATTTTTGTTGGACATGAAGCAAAAAAATAGAATATATGACTATTGTAATAAAAGTTTCGTTTTAGGTCTGAAAAAAATAAAATAGCTTACTTGAAAGTGTAGTTTTTAAAATTTTTATTTCAATAGTTAATTTGAATCAAATTTCATTAAACGATATTATTAACTAAACAGCTCGATGACATAATGATTGATTATCGAAATAAAGCATAATGTAAATGTGATTATAATTTTAAGCTAAGATCTTCGCTTTTTTTTAAAAAAAAATCGTTAGTTATGTTTATATTTCAGACGATTTTTTCATAAATCGATAATAAGACGATTTAATAAGATTTAATAAGACGATTTTTTTCATGAATCGTTATTTATGCTTATATTTCAGACGATTTTTTTTCATAAATCGATACTGTGAAGTTAAATTTTTTTCCCAAACGATTTTCTAAAATATTTACTCAAATGTTAGTTACGGTTTGAATTACACCTCCCCATTCTTTTAACGTGTCTGTCTTCTGACTTGATTGGCATAAAACGCAGGCGATTTCTTTAAATAAACTTCTGCCTTTCGTCACTAAAGCGAAAGGGATAATTTATCATTTTCTAACGGCAACATCGCGTGTGATGCTGCCGTACGTATTTTGTTAAAACAAAGTAGTACTGCGATTCAAGCACGGTCTCTTCACAGTTTTCTCAAATTAAAATGCACAAATTTCTTTCTTTCCTTTTTTTTTTAAAGAAAGCAAAGCAAAAATAACACTGACCTTGGAAAAAATGTTTTTTTCTTTATACTTATAATTAATAACCTAGTAAGTAATAAAAATGAAAATATTGGTGAGTTGTTTTTTTTTTCTTTTTTGGTGGGGTATGGGATATTCGTGACGATTTTGATCTTCACCGTCTTGTGTGTACAGTTAGTAGCCATAGTGACCTAGGGGGGAAAGGGACTGTTCAATTTATTATTTTTATTTTGAGATTTCGCCTGTTTCTGTGCTGCTTGCTCACTTGCGTGATCCCTAACATATGTGTAACTTACGATTTTTCGAAATATCCGTCAGTGATCAGGGTTACGATTTCTAGGGAACGACTTTTAACCTTTAAACATTCAATAGAACAGGTGCATTCTGAGATAATAAAAATGAAGCGCGGTTGAAGGACGTATGAAGGTTTTTTCTCTGAAAAACAACTTTAATTCTGTGCTTTATAAACTAAAAAACATCGAACTTTACTTCAATTGAAATTTTTTCTTCTATAATTTCCCCGGTGTCATTGGTTGCTTTAACTTTATCTCGAATGTTTGTGTGGTTTCAGATAAAAGCTTTTATTTCTTGTATCAGTTATCATTTCTGTCTGTTTTTGTGTCGATAATTTTTGCTAAAATTGCGTTCGATTTCGTAGGCATTTAAATAAATAAATAAAGATGTTCTATTTTTGATGTCAAAAAACTTTTTTCGTTATTTTAAATTAAAATCATGAAAATATAAGGAATTTAAACAATTAATGCGATTAGTAAAAATAAATTTCCGGAAATGTATTGATCTCGTTATGAAATAAATTTGAAAATCGAATAACTTTCTTCGTCTCTGCCTTGACCCTTTAAGAGCGAATTGAGTGTTGAGTTTAATGTTACCAGAGCCAGATGCGGCTACAATGCACTTAACTCTAAATAAAAGTTTACGCTATGACAAAAAAACAAAACTTTTAAAAAAAAGTTTTAATTTTTTTTTTCTTCAAATTTTGTATCGTTTATTTTTGAATAGAAAAATAAAATAAGTTTTCAGTTTTTTAGGTTTGTATTGGTAAAAAAGTTCTTTTTAATCCTTGTGGAATTTAGGAACTACTATGCAAATTACTGGAATAAACCTCAATTCAAAATACCTTAAAAAATACCAGAGACACTGTTCACTCAACCATATAAACTTGTTAATTTATTAATGCACAAAAATTTGATTTTTAAAAGAAAAAAAAGAATACAACGAAAGGCATTTAAATATCTGTTTCCAATTATGATCTTTTTTTTCTATTCCATTAACTGTAAAAAAGTATAATACCTGCCACATTAAGTATTACATTGTACCAGAAGCATTTTTTTTCATTTGAAAGAAATAATCTGTTAAGTACTTGACTGCATTAACTTTTTTAACGTATTCTACTGAATCAAGTCAATTTTGATGGATTGCACACTAAGCTGAGAGCAAATAACTGAAAGAGTTCAATAAGTTAATTAAATTTTAGATTCGCTGAATGAAATTGAATTTTAATGTAATCAAGTACCAGCGTTTGCATGGTGCCAGTTTAAGATGCCTATCACAATATTCATAACATAATTTAGGGTTTGAAAGTGGAAGCATTTCTCTGCGGTCTTCATTTTTCAAGTGATGCATCTTCATCAAACTCTCTTGAAAGATGGTGTCTCATCTTTGACATCGTTCCATCAAACAACGATCATTCATCCCCAGAGAATAAAAATGAATTTAAAATATTTCAATTTTCTACACTTTGTGTCTTTTTGCGGTGTTGAAATTTCACATGGCGTGTCAGTGTATTTTTCTCTTTTGTTTTTGTATATTTATTTCATTTTTCTGATAAGTCATTTTGAAATTATTATTAAATCTTATTATACAACGTTAATTCTTCATATTTTTTTTTTCTTATTCTATATACTTTTACATTGATTCACGTGGAATTTTAAGCCGACTTCTTTCAAAATCTATGTTAATGAATGAAAAAAAGAAATAATAGACAGTAAATGGATGAAATAAAAATCTTGCTTATAAAATGTGAGTAGGGAAGAGTCGGGTAGCTCCGCCCACTTAAGGAGTATTGCTTATATTTCTGTATAATATTAAGTAATAATCAATATTTTTGTATGCTTCTATTGTTTTATCATCTAATTAAATAATGCAAAAAGAATAACCAAAAAAGAATAGTTTAACTTAAAAAAATAGAAATTTAAAAAAAAAACATGTTTTTCAGCTCTTTTCAAAATGTGTCGGGTAACCCCGACCAGTTACAAAAATTATGTTTTTTGACTGTTTTTTTTAGGTGTAAATGAAAATGACCAATGTATTGACAATAGATAAACCTTACTTATCATTTTTATCACAAAATTCAACCGACTTTTCTTAATTTCATGACTACTGTATTCAACATATTTTCAAAACTATTGTTTACCATGTTACCAGCTGCATAAATACTTGAAACTTTGAAAATAATATTTTTTTTAATATAAAAATTAATGTCCGATGGCCCATTGACTTGAAAAAATATTCTATACATATGAAATCGACAGTAAGCGGGGGTACCCGACACTCCCCTTATTATTAAAAATCAGAAATTTAAAAATAATAAATTAATGATACATATTAATCAGTTTTGCAATTTGCAAAATGGATTCGACCATTACCATTTGCAAAATGGATTCGACTTTTTGTTAAATGCTATAATGCAAGTAGGATTTTGTTGGCTCTCGACAAGGATTTCAGTTCTCTTTAAGTCTTTTTTAACTCTTAAAACTCATGTCTATCAATGACCAGGATCAATTTGGCAATCTGGAAAACATGATTCACTTGGTGTAACAAGCCAAAAATTGGTGGTCACAAGATTCAAGGACTCATTACCTTCTTGCTTATCTAAAATGAATTCGATATATAATTTATAATAACGAACGTTGGATTTTGTTGGCTCTCATAGGGATTTCTGTTCTCATTATATATTTTTTAACTCTCAAAATTCACGCCAATCTATGACCCCCGATTTACAATTCGGCAACTGACCCATGACATTTTGTAAATTATGGTTCGCTTGGTGGGTAACTCTGTGGTTGTAAGATTCAAGAACTCATTACCTTCTTGCGTATCTGCTCAATGGATTTGACATATAGTTGACAATAATAAAGGTAGGATTCCGTTGGCTGTAGACAGGAGTTTCTTTTCTCCTTAAATCTTTAACACTTAAAACTCCACACAATTCAGCTTCGATTCAAGAACTCAATACCTTTTTGCGTATTTGGATAATGAATTCGACATATAATTAATAGTAATGAACGTAGGATTGTGTTTCTATCAATAGGGGTACATAATCAATCTCATTGAATCTCTTGTAACTCATAAAATTGACGTGCAAGTATCTTGGTAGTGCTTATACAATTATCCAGCAAGGTATTTTCTTTTAATTGAAAACAACTAAACTGAAGCGAATTTATCTGAATTTGTAGAAAAACCTAAATTTAAAGATAGGTATTTATATGTACAGTTTCGATAACATAAGATAGCTCCAATAAGTTAGGCGTCTTCAAGACTCCCCTGAAACATTAAGTTTACAAAATCTGAAGACGGGGAATCAAATTCTGATTGCTAGATCAAAAGTTTTCTTGGTTTCCTTTCCTTCTCTTTGTTATTGTACAGAGCTTATTTTCTTCAATCGTTTATGAGAATTGGAAAAAATCAAATGGTGTTCTGTAATTAATTCCCTAAATATTTATTTTTAAAGTTCTTCTCAAAAATGGAGTATAAGAATATACATAAATGTCGCCATTTAATATTTAAGCCAAGAAAACAAATGAACGCAACCGAAATCTAGCGAATAACTACTGAGGAAGGTAGGACTTAAGAGTATAAACCTGTTTGTTTTCTGGAGGGAAAAAAGGGGACGTTGAATGGTGACAAGTTTAAACAGACAATCTGCTTCAGATCTTTTCACCCTGCTTACTCCACTAGTGATTCATCAGACTTCGATAACGTTTATGTTTTATTTTTTCTTAAATATCAATTTGTAACCTTTTAATTATTATATTTGTTTCGTTAATTTTTTAAAATGGTTTTAGCAAACATGTGTTAATAAAGATGATCATTATATATGTATTAATTTCAATTTTTTCCCCGGACGTAATTAAAAGTAACTACTTATATTTTTGTATTAGCGTATTATGATTGTAAGGATATTTTTGCTTCAGAAAATATAACACTCAATCAATAACCCTTTATTTGTAATGTTGAAAGTTCTAAAAGGGCATAATTAATTGACGCTATTAGACAGAAGAGCTGTAAAAGATTGCCAATAAATTCGGCTCGAAGAATTCTCCTGCCAGATAAGCAGCAAACTCTTTTGAACTGTCTTTCCATCGAATTTTATTAACTTCACAATCCGCTCAGTTAAGCATCTGAACGATAGTCTTAAATGGTTCTTGATTTCGTAAAACTGCTCGCGAATAAACCTTGATACTTAATCGATTCCGGGTGAATCTGTATCGATTGTATGAAAAGGGAATAAATGTGCAGAAGGAAGAACTAACTTCCCTTTTTCGGGGACGCATTCCCCTCCATTTAGGGGAAGACACAAATTCCGCCATAGCCACTCACAGGAGCCGCTATGGGGGCGCCCCGGTGTACAGTACGGATGGGAAAACAGAGCTTGGCCAAATAAAATCAATAGCTATGCTTCTTGGGTCCACAGTGACGAAAGCGTTCCCACCACCTATAGCCTTTAGTCTCTAGTTACCGCAAGGGAAGGGGGCTCTTAGCTAGGGGGAGGTAGGGACGAGCGTGTGGAGGCCACCGGAAAGAATCGATTTTTAGCTCAGCCCAGGCACATTCTACAACCGAAGGGTTTTGCTAAACCCTTCTGGTCCCCATATATAAATATGGGCAAAGAAGCTCATTACGAGGAAAAATATTTTCTTATCATTCCTTTCGAGTTTTGTGTTGGCGATATTTATGGAAGAAAAACGGGTACATTGAGATGAAATGCTGCGTAGAAAGGAAATGATGAGTTTGAAATTAGCGGCTGAGTTTTTAGCTGGCGCATGCGCACTCGCGTATCATTTGGCACGTTTTGAATATTGAATAAAGTGGATTCTTTCTTTCGTACTTGTCAAAGTTATTTTTTGTTTTGGCATGGTTTATATTATTCTTTTTGATAAGATTACGTTAGTAATGATTATATTGAATCACGTGTGAATGGTTTAATCAGTGTGGTGTTTTTTTTTCTATAAATGATTAGGTCATAAATGAAGTCTATTCATAATATGTTTTTTTTTAAAAAAAACAGGATGTATTTAAAGCAATATTAAAAGTTTTAATTTTTGAATAATATTTTTTGAGTTATGATTAAAATTATGGATTGAATAAAAAAATATTTTACTCATAAATACTGAATTTTTAATTTTATAATCATCGTTTTCTTTCTTTCAAATCAATTATCATATTAATATGGCGTAATTCAATTTATGAGCCCTGTGTTCTTTATACAAAGAGTATTTTAAATCGTTATCTTTTCATAATACAAAGATTTGCAGTGATATATAGCTCAGATGTCTTTGTTTGTTATCATCTATTACTTTTACAAAAAGAGTAACCATGTCATTTGAATTTATGGTGGAAGCATATATTATTTTTTACTTATTCATTGTTATAATCTAGTTATTTTACGTATTAGATAAATATAATTATACATTTTGCTTTTTAAATTACGAAGCAATCTTTTAAAAATATCACTTTCAAGCTATTATACATAGAAAATATTTTTTTAAAATCCCCTTATAGTTACTTCTGTTAAAATTAAGTTGACAAAAAACACGTTACTTCATCTGTTTATTAAGATTGTATGACGAATTATCTAGTTATTCGCTGATTGCATTTTTTAATAATCTCCACCAGATGGCAGCAGAGCAACCGATGTTTTATTTAGACCTCCCAAAGAACTGGGAGTTTTAAAAACTTAATAACTTGTTACACTTGATTGAAAGGGAGGAAAAACTTGCGATATCAGATCTCTTACTTTTTCCTGTTTGTGGCGCATCCGTCTCGTTTGACCGTCCTGCGAAATTCCTGTATTTGTCCTTGATGTTGTACCTCCGTTGATGCGTGTTGTTCAAAATGAAAAGGTCAAACTGCGCCTGAATGTTGTTTTCTTTTCTGCTCTACTATCGTTGCAGGAATTCAATTCTACAGGGGTAGATTGAACTGCAGCGGCGCGTTTTTGTTTAACGTGCTCAATTATAATTTTTTTCATTTATTTATTTATTTATTTTTTAAATTTAGTAACTTAGTGGAAATATTTAAAATTACTTTCGAGTAGTTCTTATGATTTGTAATTTATTGATGGTTGAAGATATGAATAATTAGGGCGAAATTTACGTTGAATTACAAATTTAAAAAAAAAAAACAGAGTGGGTAGCGTTTTTAAAAAATGCTGAAAGGTGCTTATTTTTGGTATTCGTTTTTTAAAATCTCTAAAAGGTGCTTATTTTTTGTTTTCGATTTTTAAAATGCCTCAAAGGTGCTTAGTTTTAGTTTTGGTTTCAAAAAGCCTTTAAAGGTGCTGTTTTCTCTTTTTCATTTTTTAAAAGTCCTTAAATGTGCTTTTTTTTTATTTTGAATGTAGGTCCTTAAAAAACGTTTTTTTTAAAAAAAACGTTTTTACGTTTCTTAAAGGCTCGTATTTTTGGTTTTCGTTTCAAATAGTCCTTAAAGATGCCGTTTTATGGTTTTCGTTTTCTAAAAAACCCCTAAAGGTGCTTATTTCTAACTTTCGATTTTTTAAATCCCTTAATGATGATTATTTTTGGTTTTCGTTTTTTAAAAGTGCTTTGAGTTTGTAAAAAGTGCTTAATTTTTCTTTTCCAAAAATAATTTTTTTCTTTGCCAAAATCATGATTTTCACAATGATGTCATTGAAACACAATCCGTTTCAGAGTACGGAGGCCTCAATCGTGTTACATGTTAGACGTAAGAAAAGTAATTGCGTACAGGAAATCGGAAATCTCTGGAAATTTTGTTGAACTTAGGGCTAACTACACATTACCAAGTGTTTCTATAATAGCAAAGTAAAACTCTGTTTTCTTTTCTCAATATTTTTTTCGCTGTTGAAGGGCCATTGTTTTTCTTGCAGAAAAACCCGTGATATTCTCGTAGTGTTTTACTTTTAAATCAGTACCACAATAACTTGGGGATCGTTTACTAACTAAATATTTTCATGTGGGTCCAAAGCAGTTAATAATCACAGAACTTTATCATTCCTAAATTTTCCTTTCTCCATTATTTAATAATTTAAAAAATTAATTGCAATTTTAATTTTTATGAGATTTGCTAGTTAAGGGACAGTCTATTAATTATATAAAGTGTTTTAGGCTTTTTATTGTTGGCTTATTTTACTGGATTTGTTAAAATTGTCAATAATCTTGAGTTATATTTTATGAAGAAAAAAAGAGAGCACGATAGTATTATGGGGCAAGATTTTTAAAAAAAAGTATAAATTGAGGGACCTTTCACTTAACTAATATTAAGCAAATATAGTAAGAAATCTTACGTGGGTCAAATTGGCCATTTTAAGAAACTACTACTAGCAATAATAATTAATCATCCCTTTATATCTCGAGTAAAAATATTTGAAATTAATCAATTATTCATTAACTTCTCAATAGTTTCATATTTGTTAACTATACTGAGTACAGGTACCATATACTAACTTGCCTTTAACAAAAATATTTAGTTATAATAGTCACTGCATTTTCATTTCAAAATTCTTGAACCTATTTTTTAATCATTTGGGGAAAGTATTAAACAGAATCGCATTTTTTAATAAAATTTAAATACACACACCCTTCACAATTTTACAATTGTTTACACGTCTTTGATTAAAAATATTAATCTTAAAAATGCATTTGTTTAGTTTACGTATATAAATTTTTTTTATTTAAATCTAAAAATGCACTCAATATTTTGTTTCTAAATTGAAGCGAAACTAAAAGCAATTTTAAATTAAATATTATATATAATCTATGCGATTTCATTGAAATATTCATTGTCTAGTTGTGTACAATATATTATTCCTGAAAAGTTGTGGATGTATTACCTTTTTTATAAATGATAATTTACTAGATTAAGTTAAATTCATTCAATTTCGCTATATTTAATTTTATAGGAAATTTCGAAATACTAGAACATTTCTGTTTATATGACAATTTCAGATACATTCAAAATAATTTCAGAAAATTAAGCTTTTTACATGAGATGCAGTCAAAGGTGTACTCAAGGGGGGGGGGGGAGTAATTGTCCCGGTGACTAGGACTGCGAAACTCCTTAATTATATATTTTTTTAAAAAAAACTGTAGAAAATTTCTTTATATCTATAGAAAATCTACAATTTTGTATAAAGAAACTTTAAAAATTCCATTAAATATGAAAATATGGTTATCTTTGTGCCTTGAGGAGGAGACCTGGCATAAATTTTTCCCTAGGACCCGTAAAACCTTTGTTCATCCTTGGATGTAGGTATCTTCTTCCTCCGCTGCACTACAGCTTACTTGAGGTCAGCAGAGACACATCAAATAGGAGGAAGGAGACCTGCTAGCACTCAGTCTTACTCCGAGATCAGAGGTTATCGAAACGAAACAGAACAGTGCTACTTATCCAGCTAAATCCGTATTGTTTGTTAGGGTCTGGATTTTTAGAAAATGTATTATAAAATGTAATAAAAATTATTTTTGTAACTGTAATGACCAATAAACAAGGCTAGTTTAAATGACTTAAGAACATTAGAGTTGCAAAACAAACCTATTTACTCAGATGCCGTGAATTAATCAACAATAGCACGCCAATATGGTATATCCTCCTTTTTTTTACTAAAAAATGTATAATTCAGAGTTAAGTATCTCAGTGTTCGCTGGAAAACAGAAATATATATATATATATATATATATATATATATATATATATATATAAATTTGAAAATTTTGGTTACGTGCCCTGTAAAATCTTTAAATTTTATTATTTATAATTTTCTAGTTTTTTTTCCCTCTTTAATAGCTTTGTGGTATTTTTTCTTTCGATTCACCCCATTAAAACTTTGTTAATTGATCTTCATTTTTAAAATTTTATATTTTTGTAAATAAATGATATTAATAATAATTTACTGAATACTTAAAAGTTCTAATGCGAAAAAAAAATTCTTAAAATTTCAAAAAAACGATTGTTTAAATTTAAGTGAATTTGCATGTAAAGTAAATTTTACTATTCCTTATGCAAAAAAGATTTTCTTTTTGTTTGCATGAAAAAATTATGTTCGTTATTATGCATTACTATTTAATTAAGGAAACAAGAAATTAATTTCTTATTAAATTTCTCCAAAATTAAATAATCGATTATAGTTGTTATTGGTAGAGCAATTATGAAAATTATTATTCGTATAATTTACATAAAAACAGAATTTTATTTGAAAATGATAAACACTGATGATAAGTACAATCGATAATATGGAGATTTTTTTCAGCCATCTGAAACGAACCAGCATCGTCCAATTCGAAGCGTATTAAGGAAATAAAGTTTTGCTTGCTTATCCCTGCTGTTGCTTATAAAAAAGAAATTGATATGCAGTTAGTGCATTACGAAATAAAATTTTTTGGTTTTGTTTCATAAGTTTTATTTAATTGGTTCGATTATATGGCATTTATGTAACTTTGGTGGAAATGTTTGAACTATTTTAGGAAAGTTTATTAAGTTCTGATATGTCTGCTTTCCATTATTGTCAGGTTTGAAACTGTGATTGGCAAATACGTCTTGCATTCATCGATTTGGTTGGCAGCTAGAGTTTTATAAGGAAATTATTTCACACTGCGTAAATTATATTTAAAGTTGCTAATATATCTTGTTTTTATTAATATCTTTTTCCAGATTATAATATATTCAGCTCTCGAAATGAATGTGGTTTGTACGTTTGTAATCACTAAAACGTGATTCGGGTTATCATTAAATAATTACCAGTGGTCTTCATGTAAAAAACGTTATTCTGTTTTGGTCAGTGTTGTTGTCACAAAAAAGTGCATTTTATAATAACTTTTAACATTTTTGTAATTTTTTTGTTAAATTTACTTTATTAACATTTTTTAAGAAAAATAATAATAAGTATAAAAATACATACAAACAAACCATTAAAAACCTGTACGGACTAACTATACCTTTTAGTTTCTGGACGTGTAGACCATGTTCTAAATTTTTCATTTCTACCCCTAAATAAATTTAACTGGATGTAATAAAGATTAATAAGGTAATCAATCAGACCGAACAATAACTTAGTAAATATATTGGTGTAAATTCTAAAAGTTTATCATTTATGAGCCAAGGGTTAACCCCATAAAATTCGCTGATCTGGGGGCTTTAAAAATGCCTTAAAGGGTTGTATTTATGCCCTTTCTTCGAATTGTCATTCCGCAGTATTATCTTACTCTTGAAACTTGCGTCAGAATAAGATTTGGACAAAGTTTCTGCGATTACCGAAAGAGGGCGTAGTATGTATCGAACGATCCATTCCAAAAAGACTCCCGCGTCGTTTTCTGTGTTCGTCTGCTTCCGAAAAATGGAAGCGGGCGAAATAGCGAATCCAGATTTCTTCTAGAAAGATCATCGCCTTCCAAATATTTTTCTTTATCTTCTTCAACTGCTCAGATCTGAGTCGCGGTGGATATTTATTCTCGAATATTATTTTTTACGTCTTTCCCCCCTCTTTTTGGATGACTGACAAGTATCGGATGGGGGAATAGTCCGAAGTGCGGACGAAACTGAAAAAGTGTGCTTGAAGATTGTAAAAAGAAAAGCAAAAACAAAAAAGAGATTTGCGTGGTACCTGTGTAGTTTGGCGAGAAATTTGGAGGATGCGGCGCATGGCGGGATCTGCAAGATGGTTACGATGCTCTGTCAAGATGAATCCTTCGGATTTTCCCGCGTGCAGGTATGTGTGTTCTAAATAAGAGACAAACATATATCGTGACATACATTTTTAGGATTTGCGTTTTGGCAACATTTGGAGTGCTTTCTTATTACTTATTTTTTTTCTATGTTTTTATCTACTTGGGTTATATAAAAATGTGCAGTATACAATTCTTATCTAATGCTTTTTTTTTATTCTTAGAAGAATTTAAAATTAGGTTGTGCTTTTCCTTACAATTTATGGTTGTACTACATAAAGCATACACAGCCAAACTTCACTTTTTTTGTAGTTGAAATTTTACGCAACTTATACAAATTACTTATTTAAAATAGAACTGAAAAATGTAAATTTTAGTATCCAGTTATGTTAGTAGCCAGTTAGTAGCAGCTTTTTTCCCACAAACCTAACGATTGGGTGACCGGTTTTCGATATATCGATAGATACCATTTATTTATTAGCCACTTTTTGCAAACTTTTTTTTCCCGCTTGGATTTAATTTTATTTAAAAAAAAATTCGTATTAGAAATAATCCGCGGCTATAAAAAGTTAATTCAGCAAACAAAAAAAAAATAATAAAATAAAAAAAAGAGTAAATAAGAGACAAAATTTAGTTAAACATACTTACTTTAAAGATTTTTATAAATGTTTGGGGATTCAAAATAAATTTTATGTATACATTACAACCTTGGACATGAATCTTACTACTACAAATTGATGGATTTTGAAGAATCAAAAGGGTGACATTGACATTGGGTATTTTATTGAAAATTCTTTTTTCTAGAGTCTTTCTACGTTGATATACTATTATCATTAAACAACTTTTTAAAAAAGCGTCGGGAAAAGGTGACCGGTTATTTATTTAATTTGAGTCGCCACTGTTTTTTGTTGACTGGCTACGTGGTTATTTTCAGGTCTAATTTAAAACTATTTATACCCCAAAACGGGTATAGATTTATTTAATGTATGTAGGGAAAAAAAACAGAAAAAGGCAGATTGGCAGGAAGTATATCGGAATATATACCAATAGTTAGCACAGCCAATTGCATTCCACTTGGCCAAAGGATGCCAAGACATTCCATCTTCCGTTGTAGTTTTTTGTTTAGAATATTTTTGCTCTTGTTCATTTTTTCACTCTTGTTCGTAGTTTATCAAATCTGACATTTTAAATATGTGATATGTTAAGTTTGTTACATTTAACATTTAAAATACATAATTCACACTTCATTGCTTTTCGAATTTAAATAAATCTGTAATGCAACTTTGCAAGGCTATATTGCCTGGTTGTCTTATGGTCACTTAGCTCGATTTAATACTACTATAAAATGTGGCCTAGATACTAGCATAATGTAGTGTTTTGAAACATATTTTATTTTGAGTTCTAAATGACTTTTGATCTAGTGATCGGATCTTCACGTTCTACAACACAGTCTTAATGGTTCGAAGGGATGACTTCAAAAATGCTAATTAATTAGAGCAGACCATATTTTAAATTACGAAATCAGACTCAAAAACGTACTTTTTTCTGAATAAACGTATTTTTTATTCCGACGGATTTGGATTTCTAACCCCCAAAATATAGGTACCCGCATCTAGGAAATATGGTCCCCATGGTTCGGCCAGGAAAATAAAAATAAACTCCCTTGTATGTAGTTTAAAATAAAGTATGAGATGAAATATTTGTAAGAAAAGTCAATTATTTAAACTTAATAAAATATTTTTTAGTTATTTTTAATTATTGGGTAAAAGTATAATTTATTTTTATTTTTTTCCCTTTTTTTCGAATATTGTGCATATTTTTTTCGAATTATATTCGCAATTAATAGCAAACAAAAAATTAAGCAGTAGCATATTTATGTGTCATAAAATCCTTCTAAAAGCTTACTCGTATCAAATTTTTTACCTTTCTCATACTTTTTCAAAAATGTTGAGTAGCTTAATTAGATTAAATCCAATTGTATTTTTTTATCGACAGCCGCTTTGTAAACTTAAAAAATAATCTTAAAACAATAAGTTATAAAACTTTATCAAATGATGTCCAGTGTATTGGATGCTGAGCTTCAAGTATTGAAGTACTAATTACGGAAATTAGTGCTAATAATTTTCTTGCACCCACTTATAGAACTTTTTTACATAAAGCAAAATGAATAAATAATTCACTATTTTAAGTATTAAATTTAGTCATAAACGAAGACAATTTTAAACAAAAAGACAATTTGTAGGAAATTTTTACATTGAATGGAACAAAATAATCTTTAATCGTAAAATAAAATAAATTTGAACAAAATCGGTAAATTAGTTCTCGAGAAACAAAAAATTACTTCATGTCATATGTTTTATTTTTAATTCATGGGAACTGTTCATCTGATTTTTTTTATTTTTAAATTTCGTATTTTGCTAAAAAAATAAGTAAATAATTATTGTTTCAAAATTTATTGTTGTGGACTCATTTTTCCCGAAAATAATAATTATCTTCCGAATTATTAAAAGTTATTATTTTTTTGCATCATATTTTTGAGTATATGATTTTGCGAGTAATTTGAAAAATTCCTTTGATTTGTGTTTTCAGTTCAAAAGATATAAGGAAAAAAGCAAAATCTAAGAATAACATTGAGGTGATCAAACTTTTGTCCATTCTCCTTATTAAACTACTACGGTTAAAAATTCAAAATTAGAACCGAATATCAAAATTAGAAAAATAATTAGTCTTCTCTTTTCCCTTCCTATCTACTTATTTAAGTGCCGGTATAGCATGGTTGGTAGGGCGTTGGACTCGTGTTCATGAGAACGGGAGTTCTAATCCAGACGGCCGAAGAATCCCCGTGTATTAAATAGTGCATGTTAAAACTACGAAGGTCACAAAGTCCATTTAAGTTTCCGTAGCAAATTAATATCTTCAAGAATACTGATCCCAGAGTTTCCTTGTCTTCTGAATTGGATTCAAAATTACAAGGCTACGGAGTTGAACATTGGTTGTCGTGAACTCAAATTTGGGTCAGCTGTTCAACGGCGGTTTTGTAAAATATATCCTTATTTCGGTAATGAATGTTGATACAACCTGTAAAATAACATTTTGAGAAGATACAAGATTTGAAAATATTTTATCTTCTCAATGGAATTATTGAATTCTACATTAATTTTTCTTATGATTTTCAAAAATCAAAATTTTTTTTCTTTAAAAAAAAGTTTTTTAAGATCTTAAAACTAATCGTAGTTTAAAGTTGAAAAAGAAAAGAAATTTTTTTTTCTCTTGAGAAACTCTTTCTAACAAATAACTAAACCCCAAGTTCTTTTTACTATTTTCACGTTCAAAGAAACGAAATTTCACACTTAAGCCATCTAATTCACACGGCTACCAGTTTATACTTCATTTCCTTTCAAAGGAATTAAAAATCTATGCACGTAGATTTTTGTCAAGAATTTTATATTTATTTTCAAATTTAAATTTTTTTCTTTTACATCTGATCCCCTCCCCATCGCCTAGGAAAATGTTATATCAGTCAGAGCTCCAACCTCCACCTTAAAAAATATATTGAATTATGAATTATTTAAAAATTGGAGTCACAACATCCAATTGCTTTGATACAGGATTTTGGATATTTTTTTCTTCTTTTAAACTTTGAATTATAAAATAGGGTTTTGAAATTTTGTTGATCATACTACACCGAAGTAATATGACCAGTTTTCTTCCTCATTTGTGCCATTCAGGATATGCAAAAAATTATTCCGATCGAAATGTTTTTTGGAGATCTCTCTACCTGTACGTTCAAGAATTCACTTAATCCTCTCCTCAGTATACCTACACAGAGCCTGACTAAGGCTGGGGCATACGGTGCAGTTGCCTCATCAGAAGGGGGGGAGGGTCCCCAAATCGAATATAAAGTTTATTTTACGTTTCCTTCTTTAATGAACTTTTTTTTTAAAACAAAATATCAGTACAGTGTGAAATCCGTTTTATGTGAGCTTCTTCATTAATCTATTATATGAACACAAAAATTCTATATTTTGTAAATCTAGGGCGGAATTCAGCTAATTTTTAGCTAAATTCAGCTAAATGATGGATTCAGCGGATGGATGGCGGAATTCAGCTAAATGATGGACAAATTTGGCTGAACAAAAGCGTGTATTTTTGCATATCGAAAAATGAGATATGTGTACAAAAATACGGGATTTTGATTGACTTAATTGAGCCATTGTAATTGCGAAAATTCAGCTGAATTCCACCCTAATGTCAGCAAAGATCTGAATTTTTCGGCAGCTAGATGACAATCAGTTATCCCATTGTTGACCGTTTTATACTTCTTTAATTCAGTTAATTTAAGGAAATTAATAATTTATTTAAATAACATTGCGTTACATTTTCTAATTATAAATTTAAATAGCATTTTTGTCAAATTTTGGCTCTTCAGATGTGCTATATCCTTTTAATGATGGACATAGAATTGTCAGAAAATCAATACAATGGATAGAACAATATATCGGCAGATCATTGAAGGGGAGAGGGCTTTATAGCTATTTTAGGTTCTAGTCAATTTTCTTGTTATGTATCTATAATGAGGGGGAAAATTTAAATACAGTACAGAACCCGTTATCCGGAAATCGGAAAACCAAAAAAACCGGAACGAAATTCTAAATTTTCCCGCCATTTTTTTAAAAAAAATTTTTTTTCCTCATAAGATTTTAGGATTTTTCTTTCTTTTTTGAAAAATGTTCGCCTTACCATCATTTTGGAAATAATCATTAGTGTATTACTTCATCGTTTTTTCTTCTTTTTAAGATTATTTCCAAATATTTTTTTTTTAGTGGGGTTTAACAATAAAAAACGGCTTTTTGTAGCGATTCAGAAAACCGGAAAAATCAGATATCCGGAATAGCGATGATCCCGATCGTTCCGGATAATCGTTTCCCTACTGTACCTCCATAAAGTTCGGTTTCTCATTATTGAAGCAGTAAAGCAGAGGGGGCCCCCAAAAAGTAAATGCCCCGTTCCCCACTTAGGCTAAGTTGGGCCCTGAGTATACGAGAACCAAATAACCAATGTTTATAATTTCACTCAGATATCCAAACTGTCCTTTATCTTTTGTTTTTGAAAGTTTCTCTTTCGAACTATTTATGTTAATGTCAGATATTGCAGACTCGTCACCTACAAGTTAAGTTCCATTTCTTTAAAATAATGTTTCTGACTCAGATAGCGCTTTGAATTAAACCAGAGTTCAGTGTTGTGAATTGTGCCAGTTGAAAGACTGAGTAGTATTTAATTTTTAGCAGTATTTTTTAAGATTCCATTTCTATCAGCAATACAACCAGTTTCCAGTCTTGATTGTCTAAAGCAGCTTTATTCAATAGTGATCTATCCGATACGAGTACTCTCCATCGTTATACACCTTACTACACAACTCAGTCGCTTTTCTATCTTAACATCTAGTACATGATCTGCATTTCTTTCTTTTTACTTCAGGCTTGTGGAAAGTAGTTTTTTTGATAGGGTTAATATCGTTATACATATAGATATGACGAAACAGTCTTATCTGTGATATTCATATGACTTATCTGCCAGGTTCTTTAAATTTGTTGTATAATTCAAAGCTGCATGTTATTCCCCCTACTTCAATCTCCCTAACTGTTTCAAAAATTCTTTAAGTTCTTTTGTTTGCAAATAAGTAGTCTATTTTCTTCTGATTTATGCAAAAAAATATTTAGCTAGCAATTTTTATTTCATTTTTTAATCTTGATCTCTTTTTTTAAATTTTCATTTTAAACTTTTTTTGTATGAGCTTTTCATCTATAATTAAAATCTTACAGCTCTGTTCATATTATTTAAAGGCCAAAAACGGGATTTATCTGGTGACATGGCAAATGGAAATAGCCCACATTTCAAACATTGGAAGCAGAATTATGTTTAATATTTTGCGACGAGACGTTTGATAAGTTCAAATATTCTGCGAGTATATCCAAAAATAAATATCTCTCACTGGTAAAATTGTTCCTGTTCGTTTTAATAAGTAACAATTTTATTTTGCGAAATAAATTGCAAAATGAAAATAGGAGCCTTATTTAGTTAAATATCAAACATGATATACTTGCTTGAATAATAAAACAAAAATTGCATAAATTTCCTTATCGAGTAGGACATAAACTGTTCTGTAAAGATGTAGATGTAAAATTTATATGCTGAGGATATAGTGCGTCTGCCTCCCCAATGAGATGACCCAGGTTCGAATCCCAGCGGTGGCTGATTGATACGAATTCTGCTCCATGTTTGCACCGACCACTATGCTGAAATAAACTAATCTCGGTGGTGGACGGATGCTGGGTTTTTTAAAAAAAAGAAAACCTCGCCATCTGGCTAACCGTAGGAGATT
This sequence comes from Parasteatoda tepidariorum, assembly GCF_982258835.1. NCBI lineage: Eukaryota > Metazoa > Arthropoda > Arachnida > Araneae > Theridiidae > Parasteatoda > Parasteatoda tepidariorum. Next base: position 49,177,918 of record NC_141755.1, read on the forward strand.
CTTGTGGTTTTCCTCTCCATGAAATGAAAATGTTGGCTATTTCCATCAAAAAGTCCTGCACGAAAGGCTAGTTTGTCCCAATGCTTGATCGAGGAGCGTCCTTGTCTTTGTCCTTGTCACTGCTCCATGCTCGCACCGATCATCTGGCTAACCGTAGGAGATTCTTGTGGTTTTCCTCTCCATGGAACGCAAATGTTGGCTATTTCCATCAAAAAGTCCTGCTTGAAAGGCTAGGTTATCCCAATGCTTGATCGAGGAGCGTCCTTGTCTTTGTCATTGTCACTGCTCCATGCTCGCACCGACCACTATGCTGAAATAAAATATCATTGATGGTAGACGGATGCTGGGTTTAAAAAAAAACCTTACTATCAGGCTAACCGTATGAGGTTCTTGTGGTTTTCCTCTCCATGGAACGCAAATGTTGTTATTTCCATCATAACATCCTGCACGAAAGTCTAGTTTGTCCCAATGCTTGATCGAGGAGCGTCATTGTCTTTTGGGTTGGGTTCAGAATTACAAGGCTACTGAGTTGATCATTGATAGTCTTAAACTCAGAATTGAGCCTTCTAACGCATTGATGAGAATTCTAGTCTCGAAAATATTTATGTAGCAAAAATCAACTCTAATGGAGAGTGGCTTGTTAGATGAACCTTGAAAGCTGCAACTTAGTACTTGAAAATTCGATCTTTAGGTCAAAAGTTATTTAGAGTGACTTCTTTTTTTATTATTTAAGACTGTATATGTAATACAGATTTCTTATTCGTGTATAAAATGAAAATAAGATTTCTGTTCCCAACCGTTCTTTGTCTAATGATAACTGAATCAATTCAGTTATCAGATACCGATAATCTTTTAGAGTTTGCGAACGGATTCTTCTTTCTTCGACTGTTTTCAAAATATTTACGTATTGTAAGCAACAGTGTATTTATCCATTACGCAATATTTTCTTTAGTGCAGAATTGATATCCTATTAACAGGAACTTAAAATGGAAAGCTATCGACAAACTTTAGATCCTGTTTGCTTAGAAGTTTTTATTGTTTATATAAAAGAATATTGTCTAGTTTACATTGAGCATTACATGCAACTATGTGTTTTAAATATTTAATAAAATAATAAGCCATAAAATTGGAGATTTTATATATTAAATCCTACCTTTTTTATATTTTTTATTATTATTTTATTTTTTTCAAGTTTAAATAAATTCCCAGTATTTTTATCTTGCTTGATTGTAAACAGTTACACCCTCATTCTTTGTTTGTTTGTTTGTTTTTAAGCCGTCGTTGAACAGCCGACCCAATTTTTGGGTTTACGACTACTGTTCAACTCCGTAGTCTTGTAATTTTGAATCCAATCCAGAAGACAAGGGAACTCCTGGACCAAGTATTGGGAGAAATTTGCCTTCGTGGAGAATTTTTTGATGGAACGAACCCGCATTTACGTTACACGGAGAGGAAAACCACGAGAACCTCCCATGGTTACACAGATGGCAAGAGGACTCTAACCCATGATCCGTCTACCACTGAGGATATTTCACGTCAGCACTGTGGTCAGTGCAAGTCGGATGCGGTATTCGTATCGACCAGCAATCGCCGGGATCGAACCCCGGTTCACCTCATTGGAAGGCGAACGCTCTGTCCCCTAAGCCATCGCGGCTCTCATTTTGTGTATATATATATATATATATATATATATATATATATATATATATATATATATATATATATATATATATATATATATATATATATATATATATATATATATATATATATATATATATATATATATATATATATATATATATATATATATATATATATATATATATATATATATATATATATATATATATATATATATATATATATATATATATATATATATAAAATTTTCTGACTTTTAACTAATCACTTAAAAATTTGCTATTTTAAAATATTTACGCCTTTTGGTATGTTAAATTTTTTTCCACCCATCTTTCGAGTTATATAATGCTAGTTAAATTGTTTTTGTCTAAATGGATTCCTTAGGTTCATATACGTACCTCATGGTTATGAGACGGAATTTTATGATATTTAAGAGTCAATTTATCTCTCATATCATGGTAAATTAAGGATATTTTTAAATTAAGTTGTTATTTAAATCAGTATTAACTTATCATTATAACAGTATTTTTTGCGTTAATAATGGAAACAAGTAATTTGGTAGTTTTAATATGAAACTTTTTTCCCGGAATTTTTACAAAAGCTTAGGCAATAACCATAAATTTCTTTCTAAGAATCTACTTTAAAATTTTTGTATTTTCTTAAATCTTGTAGTATACAGTGAGCAAAAAATAAATGAATAAACGGACCACCATGAATAACTTTTGACCTAATGATCAGACCTTCACGTTCTATGACTCAATCTTAATAGATCGAGAGGGTGTTTTCAAATATGGTAATTAATTAGTGCAGGCGATGTTTTGAATTACATAATCAGACTAAAAAATGTACTATACTTTTTTTCCCGACGGATTCAGATTTCTGACACCCAAAATATAGTGGTTGCCTCAATCTAGAAAATATAGTCCTAATAGTTTGGCCAGGAGCGCTCCAAAGTTTGGACCCCTTAATGGCAATTTTACTTTTCGCATATTTTGCCATATTTTGGAAATTTTTAAACGAATTAAAAAAATATTGCACACAATTATAAACTTTATTTATTCAAAGATGCATTAAGAAATTAACTTTTAGTAAATATTTATAATTTACTACTATTTTATTTAGATGAAAAGATTTTGAATTGTAAGGTGTACAATTTTTTCCATCATTTTAAAGAATATAATTTAACATGACAAAATACAAAATATGAATGTAATCGCTCGAATAGTTTCTGAGAAATTGAATTTTTGCGAAGTCTTATTTTAAAAAGTCCTAGAACGTGAAGATTCCATCATTAGATATGAAGTTAATACTTTCATATTCTTATAGACTGCAATAAAAATTCGAATATAGTATTTGATTTTTTTAATAAATTACATTAATTTATGAAAATTTTCGGAAACGTAAAAAACCCTTGAAATCTGCTTTCTTTCTTTTAAGAGCAACTTCCACTAATAAAGTATTTATTTTATTTATTTACTTAAATTATTTATATCTTTCATAGAAAAAGTAGTTTTTTTCGGTGTGTATAAAGTTATAGTTCTCATAAAGTCTTCATTAAGTCATTATATCTGCAATAGTTCAGAGCAATGTTCCTATAAACCTCTCCTGAGAAAGTTTGTTCAATCTTTTGTTAAGGTGCTCAAAGCTATAACCTGCGTAGGTTTGAAGAGCGAGGGAAAATATAGATATTGGTATCACCTGCCTCGATCCGACCGAATTAAATCGATTAGAAAACATCACTGTGTGTCTCTACTTTCCGATAGGTGGCGATGTAAGCAAGTCTTTCTGCGGACATCATTCATTCACTGTGTAGTAAACTTTTCCGCACGATTTAATAAAGTACTTTGGGAGAAAATTCATAGTCTATTTGAGTGAAATATTTGTTTGCGAAACCTGCTCAAGATTTTGGATGTTTGATTGCTTGAGTTTGGACAAATATGTATCCAAGATCGTTACCTATTTTCTCTCATTTGTCGTTAGTCTGATTTCAACGACGTGTAATTTTGTTTACTTTACTTTAATACTTTATATATATGTACGTGTGTATGATGTTTATTGCCAACTTATGGCCCTTGGTTTATCAACACATGTTGTTCTTAAGTATTGAATAAAATTTTGAATAAATGTATTTGTGCAAGGTATGCGTTCTAATATTTGCTCTAGAATTTTTGTTTAAAAAGATTACATTGGGGAAATAATTTTTTGTTGCATTTGTACAAATGCTTGATTTTGTCTAATTCGGGTGTGGAAATTTTAAATCTAAAATTAGTTTTGCGTCTGAAGTTACAGTTTTTTTTCAATGACATTTTAAGTATTTTGGTGTCGAAATTTACTTGCATAGAAACGTTATATATTATAGGGGTTCGCATAAATGTGGAGACACACTTAATTAAGAAATATCATCAGAATTAAAATGGTACAGGAACCTATGCCCAGATACTGTTTGTCTACGATAGGTACTCTGTCCGCCATTCGTCTGGAGGGGTGGCGGGGACTATGGTAACGAGGTATGATTATTTCAAGTAGGGGTGCGGGGTCCCTCTTTAAGACTGGTTTCGGTGGGAGAAAAGGAGACTTCTTTCTTCGATCTATTTATTGTATTAGTCCTAGAGTTAAGAGAAATGAGCATTCGCGCCTGAAACATCGTTTAGAGCGTGTGATTCCTTTTTTTTTTTAATCTTTTCTCTTTTTCAAAAGCTTCTGTTTTAGAAAAAAAATTAAAAAAATTTATATGTATGTATGGAATATGTATGGAAATTGTATAAAATTGGTTAAAGCAGCTCAATGTTTTATTAATAAATAACTAATCTATAAATTTATCATACAAAATTGGTTATTAAGAAAAAAATAAATTTGCTAATAAAAACTGTTTTTAATAAATAGTGAAAAAAAACTGTACAGGTTACAATAAAATATGAATAAGAAAACGTAATTTAAGCAAAAAAAACTTCAGATAATTTCAGATGGTTTGATGGGTGCTGATAAAAATCATTGTTGATAGTTTTAGATTTCATCCTAGTTGCGGTCACTTGCTTTCAGTTTCAAAAAAAAAATAATAATAAATAAATAAATAAAATATTTAAAAATTAATAATCAAAACAAAGATATTTAATATTTCTCCGGCATATATAACGTGAACTATTTTTATTTTCAGCAAAAGTTTTATCTCCTTTTAAAATCAGAGTTATTAAGTTTAAGCTCTTCACTTTTTCCAGAAAATTCAAGTAATAAAAGAAATTAACTGCTTTAAAAAATGTGCAAGTTTAGAAATTAAACCGTCTAACAATCAATGAACATTCATAATAAATATCGTAAAATTAAAAAGTATATTAAAAAAAACCTGTACTACCCTTAGTGTCAGAATTTGTTCACTTTTTTTCCTTTGTATTTAAAAAATAGCAACTGATTGAATCGAGAGAATTATTTTAAGTAAGAAAGAAATATTCATGCGAATCTTAAAAAAGTTCTTGAATCAGATTAAATAAGTCTCCTACTGGTGGCTGAGTCAGCCAATCTGGTATACTCCCCATACAAGCTATCATCGAAGGCGAAAGAAAAGGAGACCTCTTCATCGAAGCCACCCTCCCTAAAATGCTCTCTTCTTGTTTCCATAGCACCAGACTGCCGCAGACTTTGTGGCGGACAGAGTACCTATCGTAGACAAACAGTATGTCGTTGTACGTGGTTAGGGGCGCTTCCCTATTATAACCTGAACAGAAGCACACGCGAAAAAAAAGTTGATATACGTTAGCCCAACTAGCGGTGTATGAGATTTCGGGGCATGGGTTCCTTTGCAATTTTAATTGTGATGCTGTGCGATAACTCCTAGAAGTTCGTTGCGACTTTTATGCAACCTCTTGCTATATATAAGGTTCTTAAGCTTGTACATTTCGGTAAAAATAAACTGAAACTGCTATTTAAAACAACTGTAGCTTGGAAAGAAAAACCATTTGCAGATTTGAAATCAGCGTTACGAAAGTAATTAAAATCTGTTGAAAAAATCTGGTGCAACAAAAAAAAAAATTGTTCCCTAGTATTATCTTTCTATCTTGATTATCGTTTTTTTTCCTTTCAAAAAACAACGCAAACTTGCTCTTCTCAGTAAAAAACTTCAATAGTTTTTGGGACGACGCTAGACAGAGATGAAGAGAGCGAGGAGCTAGAGGCAGTATACAAATCACAGTGCTTTCTTCTTCCATTTCGTTGGTGTGGGAGCTTTTAATAGTGTTGAATTACTGACACGTCTGGATAGTTTAAAATACTTTGTTTCTCTGTTTCATTCTGCCATTTACATTCCAAAAATACTGTCCTAACTCGTTATTAATTTTTTACTATATACACTCTATAACAAAAAAATATCGACGCACCAAGAAGAAGTTATCCGATTGAAACGAAAATTGGTGGATAGGAAGAAAATGTACAGAATAGTAAATGATTAAAATTTCAGAACAATTGAATAATTTATTGCAGAGTTACAGTAACAAGTTCAATAAGGTGTTGATCCGCCTCTAGCCTGGATCCAAGCTGCCACACTGCGTGGCATAGATAAAGCTCCCGGGTGGTCTCTTGCAGTATTTCCTGCCAAACTCGATCCAATTGTCGAACGAGGTCATCAACATTCCGTGCCAGATACAATCGCCTTCCCATCATATCCCAGACATGCTCGATGGGAGAGAGATCTGGTGATCTGGCAGGCCAAGGAAGAGTTTGACAAGCTTGCAGACAGTTCATATGTGGTCTGGCATTGTCCTGCTGAAAAACCAGCCCAGGGCGCTGCAAAAGGAACTGTAGTAAAACAGGTCTTAGGATGTCGTCGACGTTCCGCTGTGCAGTAAGTGTACCTCTAATGACGACCAAAGGGGTCCGGCTGTCAAAGGAAATGGCACCCCAGACCATAATGCCTTGTTGAGGGCCGGTGTGGCGTGCAATAGTGAAGGCAGGATCCCCCCTCTGCCCTGTGCGTCTCCAAACTCGATGATCGTCAGGACACAGTTGGAAGCGGGATTCGTCGCTAAAGACTATACGTCCCCAGTCGGCATCATTCCAGCCATATCTGTTCAAAACTTTCATGCATACGAAATTTCAAAGCAATCGGATGATTGCTTCTTGGTGCGTCGATTTTTTTGTTATAGAGTGTATAAGGATTACTTTTCTATGAAAAAAAGTTGTTATGCTATTAGAAAATTGGAAATTCTGCCACTTTAACCTCGAGAATTAGATAATCGTTCTTAACACTGTATTCTTTAGCGTACACCCACCTTAATAAAATGCCTTTATACCAACGTTTATCTCATTCTCTTAAAAATATCACTTTCCCAGCAATCGGTATATTTTAAAAGAGAACCAGCTAGTTGCCTAGGTAAGATTGCGCGTAAAATAAACATTTTAAAATCGTGGCTTGTTTTAACTGATCTTCTAGGGTTTTCTGACCAAGATTGTGTTGGGAGAGGCAACCATTTAGTTTTCATGTAATTTTGAAAAAAAAAAAAAATAGAAAGTCAATTAGTTAAATGAGCATTTAGTATTTTATTTAAAAACCCGATTTTTATTGAGCATTCCAGAAGAATGTTTGCATTCATAACAAAAAACTTAAATCATTAATTTATAAGGAAGAAGCTGTAAAAAATATAAAACAATTAATATATCAAATCATTTTGAAAAACACAAGTAACAATTGAATATTGTTCCAGAAATTTAATGACATTTAAACCTGGTTCATATAAATTAAATTTCTCGTTTATTTTCTAGCAGTTGACATTTAAAATAAAATACAACGTATATTTTTTGTGTTTTTTTATGCTGCCGTTAACCTCAGTATAAGTCATTTTAGTTAAGACTAGTTGTACCTGTTATACAAAAAGAAAAGAAAAAAAAATTCTTAATGTATTAATGTTAATATTTATTTACAAAATAATGTCGAGCTCTTTCTTGATAGAAGGTCTTTGGACACTATTATCACAAGCCATACTTTTTTCAGAAGTGTCATTTTTACATTTCACATTGTTCTTTAGTATTTTTTTCAGAAAGATTCTTTACAAGTTTTTTGGAATTTGATCTATATAAATAACAGAACAATACACACAAATATCTTATTACCTATCTAGGGAATGTGCTGTTTTTCATCCAAAACTTCTCTTCTGAACAGTTTGCAAGTATGGCTTATCATTATATTGCCCCAAGACTTTTGAACTAGAAAACAGCTTTTCATGAAAGATATTAGCGAGATCTTGCATAGCTCGTCTTACATTAACCGCAACTGTAACTTAATATTCTACCTCTTAGCAAAGTTTTGATTTGTTGGGAAATTTTCACGCATGCGCTGAGAGGCTCATATAGCTTCATTGCTGGAGTTATGGTAAACCGTAACGCTACGCAAAATCTCTGTCCAATCCAGAATAACGTAACCAAAACTTGCTATGTGTTTACGTTTTGATTATATTATTGTTTATAATTAATGTAATTTATTTCTCTTACATCTAACTCGTTTCTGAAAAGTGTACTCAGACATTGATTCAAACTTAGCGCCATTTTTCTACTTTCTCTCCTCCACTCATAAATTTCCTCGTCTGCCTGAGAATGATAAACGAATCAATCACTATCACTGTCCTTGTTAACGCCAAGATGGCGATCTTGTGAGGACCTTGTTGGCCAAACAAAAGAGCCAATAGCTTCATCCATCGCTGTCTGTTGGGATCATCTCTCCGCATCTCTGGCTTCTCTAAATTGATGATCCTCATCCACCCCCACTTCTTGGAGAGATAATAGCTTGGAGGAGTTAATTTTTCGGTCACCTCTCTCCGTGGCAGAAAAAGAGAAACACCCGGAAAATTTGAGCTGATTTTCCGCGCGATTCTCCAGAAGAAGTCGTTTATTTTGGTTGTATTCTGCTGGGAATAAGATCTTCTGAGGCGATTTTAAGAAGATAAAAATGGTTAAATGATAAATTGGAGTGTCAGCAATTAAAAAGTGCTTTGAGCGCTTGTAGGATTTGTTTACTTTTCTGTCTGCTGTGATTTATGTTTCAATTCTTCATCATTTTTGGTAAAAGTTGTTCAGTTAAGATGCTTTCGTTTCCACATTATTTTAAAACTTTTTTTTATGCTTTACGTTAGTTGTATTATGGTTGTTAGTGAATTTTACTGAAGTGATACAATTATGTGGCCTATTTGGACTCGCAATGATGGCACTTATGACAAAGAAAATTGTTACATTATGTTGCTTGTGTATGTTACAACAGTATGTGTAATTTCTCGTGAAAACATATAGACCATGAATTACCCCTAACATTTTTTCATCATAAACCAACACAAATTTGAAGTATTTCATAGTAGCTCTGACCAACGCAGGAAAATAGAAGTAACGTTGTAGGTAAACATAGCGTATAAATAATCATCATATCGCTTATTTGGTGAAACAGTGATGTAACTGCGAAATCAAGTTACGTCATTGTTTCAACAAATGAGCGATATAAAAAATATTATTTTTCCTTTGAAAAACAGCGATCAATGGCAAAAAAAGGATAAATACGGATTAATTTTTTATTTATTTATTTTATTTTTTATTAATTTTTTAACATCTCTTTCGATATTTTAGCGGGAATAGGGTGTTCTATATATCGCTCATTTGGTGAATCAATGACTTAACTTGATTTTGCAATTACGTCATTGTTTCACCATATGAGCGATATATACTTTTGGTGCTAATATAAATCGCGTGAATTTTTTAACTGTAACCACGTGACCTTTTTTAATCGTTTACTCATCCATAAGCCTTCTTCGTGGACTTCACCGCAGTTTTCAAATGAAAAACTCTTTTGTTCGGTAAGTCTCGGTAAAAAGGAGCGTTCGGTAAAAGAGCTCTCTTGTGATAAAAGAGCTAGGTGGTAAAATGAACGATAACCCGGAGGAGCTAACTTTTAGTGCCTTAAAAATCAGTTTAATTTAAGATTTAGTTAACTTAGATTACATTCAGTTTTTTTTTTTACAATTTAAAATATTTTATACATTTCAAATTTTATATTTTTTCAATTATATTTATTATTGTTACAAGTAAGATGCAACATTTTTATTTGCAACAAGTATCACTTCCTTTTTCGAGATTTTAGGGTATTTCGTAGTAAGACTTTGAAAAGGCAGCTGATGTTCTTTGTTTTTTCCAAGTTCACCAAAAACCTAAGTACTACCTGATCGTAATTTTCCAATCTATCTAACGGCCTTTAATGACCTGCTCTTCTGTTTAAAATTTTCTTGACCTAAAAAAATATTTTATTTTTGACTTTTTTTTTTAGTTCATGTGATAAATTTTAATAGAAATGAAAGCTTGCATAATAATTGCTACCAACTGCAGCTAAGAGGGAAATCTTCGAAACAGAGATAGCTTGTTGTTAAACGCCTTTGGATTGTAAACTAGCGACTAAAATGCCTTTTTGATAAAAGAACTTGATAAAATAGAAATACTTGAAAATGAGAAATACTTGATAAAAGAACATGCAAGTTTAAAGCTGGTTTCTTTCTCCCCTTTTTTAAAAAAAAGAAAGAAATTACTGAAATGTCATTTATACATTCTATTAAGATCTTTGATAAAAACTTGTTTATAATCGAGACTGGAAAAATATTTTTATTACTTTAAAAAAAGAAAGAAAGATTTATTTTCGTCGAACTTTTGAAAATAAAATACCAAAAGAAGCTAATTGTTACGTCTTATATTTTTAAAGCTTGAACATTTACACAGCTGCGTCTGTGCTTAGCTCAGTTACAAAATACCAACACAAGTAGCTTCCGACTGAGTTCGTAAATTGAGACGCCTTTTGACGTCGCTACCGAAGTTGACATTTTAAAACAAAAGAAATCGAAACACACGGTCCATTATGTCACCTCGAAAATTAAATTGTTTGCATCACTAAATACGCGAAGAAGGAACGACGTAACTAGTGCACGTGAGTGCTGCCGTGTACCCCAAACAAAAGGACGAAATTGACGTCTTGCAGAAATAAATAACCTTAAGCATAAAAATGAAAGGAACAAAAGGAAGAAATAAGAAAAAAATGAAAAAGAGATATTTTCAAGGTTACGTCTCTGCGGATGAAGTATAGACGCGAGTGTTTTATGTTTTGTGATCTTAAATGAATTTACTTTTGAATGCATATTCATTATAGTAAAACAGTTTTTTTCTTAAAAAATCTTTTTTAATAATTGTAAGATCAATATTAGTCAACATTTCCAATTAGGTTGCTGTTTAAAGATTATTTAAATGTTTTAGTATCAAGTTTATCATTTAAGAAATTTTTTAAGTAAAGAATAATTTTAATTATTAAAATTAATTAAATTTAACAAGTTGTAGGCTTATTAATTATTTTATATATTTTTATATGTAATTTTTTTAGAAATATTATTTTCGATTTTTTTTAAACGATTTTTGTTTCTAATTTATATTGGCTTCTAATATTAATATATAATATTTGTGTGTACAGTGCGCAAAAAAAAATAAATAAAAAAAGAGACCAACCCGAATAACTTTTGATCTAATCTATCTGATCTTCACGTTCTAGGACTCAATGTTAATGGTTCAATGGGTTAAAAAAGGCATATATTTAAGATTCGATTTCGATTCAGGATCTAATCGATGGTTTCGCTCAAATTTTGTATTTCGCCATGTAAAATTATATTCTTCAAAATGTTGAAAAAATTGTTTACCAATTAAAATTTTTTTGACTATTACTAAATAAAATAATAAAAAATTTCGAAACGTTATAATTTGCACGAAATTATCTTTGGATAAACGAATTTTTAAATTTTGGGCAGCATTTTTTCAGCTAATTCACTGAAATTGTCAAAATTTCTACTTACTTGCTTTGAAATTTTTTTTTCTTCTGAAATATATGTATCAGCAACCTAAGATATGCCAAAATGGCTTGGTAACTCTTAGGTTTCACTGCAAAGAATTGGTAAAAGGCCAAAATGAACTCATATGATCACATACTTTGGATTTTTACCAAACCACTTTGATAAAAGCTGGGTTTTGCCGGTAAAACCTAAAATGTACCAGACTTCGGGTTTTTCCGTTAATATACAGGGTGTTTATAAAGTCCCGGACCCATTTTGATGTTTAATAACTCATAAAATAATAAAGATAGATTAAAATTAATAACATAAATGGTTAGATAGACTCAAAAAGTTTCATGACCCTTGTCAATGAACTTCCACGTGTGCCCCCTTCGTCGCACGGAGAAATAATCAAGTCGATAGTCAATTTCACGCCAGGTAGCGGCAAGCATGTCGGTGTATGCATTCTCCTTAATATCCGCTCGAATAAAACATCACATAGAAAAGTACTACATAGAACAAGCACATCAAAAGCAAACATAACATTGCAATAGTTGCCAAAAACAAAAGAGAGAAAATGCAATTAATAAGCAGACGATATTTAGAAAAGTACAGATATTTAGACTGGAAAATGAAAATCTGAAATTAACCACACGCGCAGACGATATTTAAAAAAGTAAAGATATTCAAATCTGAAAAGGAAAATGTATGAATTATTCCATCAATAAATATCATAAGTTTGTTTATATCTTCATTATTTTATAAACATCAAAATGGGTCCGGGAATTTATAAACACCCTGTATATAAAAATTAAACACTAAGTATGTTTGTTCCATTTACTAATATGCAATTCTCAATCGATACGTTCCAAATTTAGTGTAAATACACTCAAAAGCATAGCGATCGTTACTTTTCATAACTCCTTCCCATCACCAATTCATTCGGTACAGTATGAAAAGTTTTCCATCGGATTAACATGGCGGTTATTGTTGCAATTAAACTGCAAACAATAGTTATACAGTTAGTGGTCAAGTTAAAAATTACTAAATCTTTTATACATACTCATATCTGTAGAGGGTGTTAAAAATTTTCTGCTGATAAAATATTGAAAATATTTTATTCTATTCAAAATTTTCGCCCAGTAAGGTATGAAAAACAAAATGGGCAACTTTTGTCCTATTTCAACTGAACATTTAATAAAGACAGCAATAATTTATTAGTTCATGCATCACTTTCTAAAGACTCTTTATGTTTCGATGTTTTGTCCATTGAAGTCTTGAGATTTAGCAGACTTGCAATTTATCGTAATAAATTTGTTTTGTAGTACCGCGATCCGTTAACTATGGAGAACAGGTCATTAGTTTTAGAACTTAATTGCTTCGGTTAAGAATCTTTAATGGCGATAAATTCATATTTTGAGTCGCAGTAGCTTAAGGGACAGAGCGATCCCAATAAAGTTATCCAAGCTCGAATTTCAGCGTTGTCTGGTTGATACGAATTCTGCTCCCCACATTTCTGCATTGACCACAGTGTTGACGTAAAATGTCCTCGAAAGCCACATCTTGGATAGAATCTTCTTACCGTCGAGCTAACGGTAGAAGGTTTTCATAGTTTTTCTCCCCGTGTAATGCAAGTGCGGGTTAGTTCCATCAAGAAGTTCTCCACGAAAGCTAGTTTGTACCAATTCTTGATCCAGCAGTTCCCTTGTCTTCTGGGTTGGGTTAAAAATAAAATACAATTACACGTGTTGTATTGTACGGCTTTAGGTGACGTCACTCAGCTCCCGGTTAACCTCTCGTCCATGGAGAGTCGAACAAACCCCAGAGAAACACGCCACAGTAAATAAAATGGATATAATTTACTGTTCCTTGGATGGTCCGGTTCCATTTGACCCTCGGACCGGTACCGATCCGCGGCCCTCACGTTAGAAGAGACCACTATCTTAAAGTTTTCAAAATCTATTAAAATCGTTAGGGTTTACGTTAAAATTGAAGAAGGAAAAAAAAACGTCTTAATTTTTTTGTTACAAATTTGTTTTCTGTGCTACTGAAAATAAGATTTTTATTTCTGTGAAAAATAATTATAACTAATTATGGGAAAAATTCACCTAAAAATTCATCATATGGGTGAATCACTTAAAAAAAAAATTGTAGTTGATTTAAGATAAAGTTTTGAACTGATACTAAGTGAACGTCTTAAATTAAATACACAATATGCCTTAACATTTCGGTGGTTTTACCCCACCAATTCTCAATAAATACTAATTAAAATTTAAATAGTTTTTTCCATTCAATGGATAATGATTAAATTTAAATAGTTTTTTCCATTCAATGGATCATGTTTACATCTGACATTTAGTTTGAATGAACAAAAATTCAAAAGTTAGCCTTGTGTGGAATACAATCAGATTCATTATCTAACTTGCGGTTGAAGGCTTATGATATTATAAAACGCTAAATTTTCGAAACGTTCTATTTATTTATTGAAAACTGAACGAGACGAGGCAAAATTCTACGAAAACTGTTTTGTCATCCTATTGTTGAGACAGGTGGCGAATTCGGAAGGTATCTTCCGCTTTTACCTGTTGCTCTTTTTCCATGACGTTCTTTTGATAATTTCAAAAGAAAATAAAGAAGAAGAAGAGAGAGAAAACAACGGAAAGATAACGATATCGTACGAGGTCATAAATATGTTCGAGAATTGCTCAAGAAATGGAATGGTGGTTGGGTGAGCGTTCTCAGCTGTAACAGCTTAAATGTCACATCGAACTGTTGATGACAAGCCTCGAAGATGGCATTGCTTTTACGAATTGTTTGAAAAGTGACCTTTTTTATCTATTTTCACACCTGTATATAAAAAAAAGTGAAAACTACCACCTTGTTTTATATCTTTTCTTGAAAATAATAAATTTCGGACGTTTAATAACGTTGAGTAGTTCGCTATATAGGAAAACTGAAATCAAGTGTTGTCTACATTAACTTAGGCTGAAAAAAAAAGTGAAAACTATGTTTTTATTTCCCCTTTCAATTTTCAGACGATTTATAGCATTGTAGTTCTTTTATTCGATAAAAAGTTAAAAAGTAACGATTATGTTATGAGCAAATCCCCTGAAAAAATATGAAAAACTACAACACTCATGTTTTTTTCCTTTAAAATATTAAAATGTAGACTTCGGAATGTATTGTTGCTCGCTATATTGGAAAAAATAAAATGTAAAGATCATGTATTAAAAAAATTTATGTAGTTTAATCTATGTAGTATTTAGTGTATAATGTAGCGTAATAAATTGAATTAAAATCTAATAAAATTTTCTGTATAGTTTTGATTATGCATATTGTTCTGTTATAACCGCCTTTAAAATATATTTTTTAAATCCTTGTCGAAAACAAATTCTTATCAAAATTTAAGCTAGGAAGTCACAAACGCCATTGAAATATGTATAATCACTAGTGAGGAAAGGGAGATGAAAACATTAAAACTTTGATAACTTGAGGAATTAGAAACTTTTTCCTACCCGCTTTCCATAGTAGTGATTCGTAAGATTTCAATAGCGTTTTTGTATAAATATAAATTCGTGGCCCGCCTACATGAATGAAACGGTTCGCGGGTCCACGCAGGCCTGCTGTCTTTAGCAGAAATGCTCTAAATTGATGACTATAGTATTTTGAGTACATATTAAAGGGATTTAAGGAAAGGAGTTTTAAAAAAAAGTAGTTTTTAATTAAAAACTTTATTTATTTTTCTTGGTATGTGAAGTATAGAGTGTGGCATACTCTCTGAAATGGCTCCTCTCTGCAACCGCAAATAAATGGCGTTGCTGACACGCTTTCTTATGCCGAAATTTCTATGACTACCTTGCTTAAATGCAGCTGAATTTCATTCACAGTTCTTAATTTCCTCCTTCAATTAGCTCCAGTGGCTGTAGATTTGTTAGCATTCACCTTAGACTAAAAAAAAAAGTCCATACGTCGTTGAATTGAATGATCTGGGGCTCTGGATAGTGGATTTTCAACCACCGAAACAAGAAATTACACAACCAGGGTCTGTCTCAACATTTCTCAACAATGAAAATGTGTTATTTTTTCGCGTTATGATTCATTTTTTTTAAACACTCTACTGTCTGCTGCCTTTTGCTTTCGTTTGCAGTATTTTATTGTATGTATGATGCTGAGTTTAAATCTTTCGTGAATTTTGAAATTCCATATATATACTTCTATATTAAAAACCATATAATTAAATGGTTTTTAATATAGAAGTATATATATGGAATTTCAAATTCAATTCATTCAATTACCATATAATTAAAAATTTGAATTGTTTTATTATTACAGTACATTTATTTAAAAGTGCGATATATTTGACATTATGTTAAGTGATGTATTTAATTTATGTAAAATATCATGTCCTTTTAATTTTTATTATTTAAGCGTACAGTGTAAGGAAAATAACTCGAGTCATTTATTCTATTTTTAAAGAATAAATAACTGTTCCTTTTTTATATGTACCGCATTTTTTTCCTTAAAAACTGCAGAACTAGGGAAAGTCATTAATCACTGTCCAACTGTTTGTTAAGTTCAATGGGGGATTGGAAGCTTCAAAAAATGGCTATTTCATTGTTATTTAAAACTAAACATTAATATTATCTAGTTTAGCTAAGTCATGGTTTCGACTGATGTATTTTTGCTAAATGATGTAAATATTTTTTTCCCCTTTAACTTTTCAACTATTTATTTTAAACTCTCAATGCATTATTATTATTTATTTTGGCTTAAAAAAAGTCATTTGCATTAGATTATGTTAAGAATAACCAATACATCCATCATATTTATGTCATCCTCTGTATTTTATTTAATTTTCGTTCATAATTAGCGCTAGGCAGCCGATCCAATTTTGAATTTACGTCTACTTATGTTCAACTCCTTAAGCCTTGTAATTTTGAATCCGATCCAGAAGACAAGGGAATTTCTGGATCAAGTATCGGGAGAAATTCGCCTTCGCGGAGGACTTTTTGATGGAACTAATCCGCATTTGCGTTACGTGGAGAGAGGAAAAGCACCAAAATCTCCCACGGTTAGCCTGACGGCAAGGGAACTCTTACCCATGATCCGTCTACCACTGACGGTATTAAGTCACCACTGTGGTCGGTGCGAGTTGGGTGCGGAATTTGTGTCTACCAGCCATCGCTGGGATTCAAATCCAGTTCACCTTATTGGAGGCGAACGCTATGTCCCCTTAGCCACAGCGGCTGTATTAATCTTTTTTCTAGCTATTGTGTTTGTTTGGTGGTAGTACCAATGTGGGTAGTAAAACCTTGCGTGTCATACTCGAATAATCATACATTTTGTACAGAAAATAGTATCGCAAGTTGAAAGATAATTAAAAATCGGAAATCAATGTCAAAACCAAAACCTTCCCTACCTACTGATATGAAGTGCTTTTCTCCCTTAAAGTGACACCCACTAAAATCCGTATCTATCTTCGAACGATGCAGCTAAGTGGTGTCTAGGTGTAGTCGAGTGGCTATGAGTTTGAAGGAAAGATGGGATCTTTTACAGTACCATTTAGTAAAAAACAACGGGGTTATAGCGTTTCGATCTCGAAAGAGATTCGAGAAATGGGAGGAGAAAAAAGAAATTACAGAAATATTAAGCAGAATCGATTTAGTCCTAATAGATACCAAGAACATCTATGCCTGGAAATGAACACTGTAAAACAGTGATTTGTTTATTCGCTGATTCAGGAAGAAGAAAAAACTAGTTATCCTAAGATACTTTATTTTTAATATACAAAGCTTAGGAAGATGATTATTCAACTCGGAACTGATTTCTCATAGTTATATGTTCGTTTTCGAGATGTGAATGTTAACTCCAAAAAATTTCCGCAGCGTGGCGCTGTCATCGATCTAATCTTGTCCCCAGCCTATTTTGACCCATTCTCTCCCTTTCATTTTTGCTACTTTCTCCTTCAAAAATTAATCTATGCTATATTTATTCTGAGTTTGATTATTTCTAAATCCGATTATATATTAAATTATGTAATATCAAATAATAATCGGTCAAATATATACTATTTGACCGATTTCGCTCAGATATTTTACCATTTAAAATTGCATTCTTTAAAATTATGTAAAATTTGTTTACTAAAAGTAATTGTACAATTTTTTTTCGACTATTATTGAATAAAATAATAAACACTTACTAAATTTTTTTTCATTGTTTATCTTTAGATAAACGAATTTTATAATAGCTTGCAAAAATTTATATTCGCTTAAAATTTTCTCGAGACATGGCGAAATACGCAAAAAATAAAATTAACATTAATGTGTTCAAACTTTGGACCCCTTTCTGACATAACTATTGTGACCAAATTTAGCGGCTACCCCCTATATTTTTGGAGCTAGAAAGCAGTATATTTATTTAGAGAAAGTATGTTTTAGTGTCGATTCTCATCTTAAAATATTGTCTGCATTTTTTTAACAACGTATTTTAAGTCAACTTCTTGAACCATTAAGATTGAGTCTTAAAACGTGAAAAATCCGATTATTGGATCCATTGTTGTGCAGGGTGATCCGTTTATTTTTTTGCGCACTGTGCAGTTCTTTGTGGACACAGTTCTTAAATCCTATTTTTACAGATGGCTCCTATTATAAAGAAAATGATCTTGCATAACCATTTTGTTTATTTCCGTTGGTTTTTTCTCATGGCGAATAAAATTGTCTTTTGGAGAAATGATTTTTTCCACTGGAAAGAAAGACGTTTATTAAAAAATTGTTAAGATTTGCATTTGGCGTAGACTTTCGAAAATTGGCGAATACCTTTATAATTTGGTTAATTTACTGTTTTACTGTCTAATAATTTGAAATCCTTAGAGCGAGTCCTGTATATATATATATATATATATATATATATAATGGTAATGTCTATATTCTTGGGTTATTAGGTATCCTCGTTATCTCTTGATGATAAATAACTATTTTACAATAGATATCAACAACGATAATAACGTGATTATTATCAACAACAATAGATAATGAATACGATACGTTTTGAATGCGATATTATCGTGAATTTTGATATATTTAATTTGGGAAACTAAAATATTGATCCTTGTAAAAGTAATATAAAAAATTAAATTTGAAAAATATAGCGATTCATCGTAAAATAGTGATATTTCTGGACGATATTGTATGGCCGCTCCGATATTGCCCACCACAAATCAATAGTTCACTAATTCCTACAATATTCAAGAAATTATTCAAATTACATAAAAAAAACTTTGTTTTATAGTGGAGTAATACTGAAATTGCAATATTTATTGCGTTGGGAGTTTTTTTTAAATATTTTTTAATTAATAGAGTAATAGTGAAATGTCTATAATATAAATTACATAAGTGTTTATAGTAAGTGAAGTAATAGTGAAAATGCAATAATATAAATTACGTAGAGCTTTTATTAGATGAATTGATAATGAAATGGCAATAATATAAATAACATAAAAGAGCTTTTCATCAAGTGAAGTTGCAATAATATGAATTACATAAAAGAGTTTTTCCTTAAGTGGAGCAATGGTAAAATTACAATAAAATTTATTCCATGAAAAAGTTTTTTTTAAGTGGTGTAATAGTTAAATTGCTATAGTATAAATTACATAGGAGTTTTTTTTATGAAGGGAGTAATAGTGGAATGGCAATAATATAAATTACGTAAAAGAGTTTTTATTTAAGTGGAGTAATAGAAAAATTGCAATAATATAAATTACATAGGAGTTTTTCATTCAATGGAATAATCTTGAAATAGAAATAACTAATATAAATTATAAAAGAGTTTTTTATTAAGTGGAGTAATAGTGGAATGGCAATGATATAAAATACCTAGAAGAGTTTTTATTTAAGTGGAATAATAGGAAAATAACATTAATATAAATTACATAAGGATTTTTCATTCAATAGAATAATCGTGAAATAGCAATAATATAAATTACGTTGAAGAGTTTTTATTTAAGTTGAGTAATAGAAAAATTGCAATAATATAAATTACATAGGAGTTTTTCATTCAATGGAATAATCGTGAAATAGCAATAATATAAATTACATAGGATTTTTTTATTATGGGAGTAGTAGTAGAATGGCACTAATATAAATTACGTAGAAAAGTTTTTTATTTAAGTGGAGTAATAGGAAAATTGCAATAATATAAATTACATAGGAGTTTTTAATAAGTGGAGTAATAGTGGAATGGCAATGATATAAAATACGTAGAAGAGTTTTTATTTAAGTGGAATAATAGGAAAATTACAATAATATAAATTACATAGGAGTTTTTCATTCAATGGAATAATCTTGAAATAGCAATAATATAAATTACATAGGAATTTTTTATTAAGTGGAGTGATAGAAAAATTGCAATAATATAAATTACATAGAAGTTTTCTTATTATGGGAGTAATAGTGGAATGGCAATAATATAAATTACGTAAAAGATTTTTTATTTCAGTGGAGTAATAGAAAAATTGCAATAATATAAATTACATAGGAGTTTTTCATTCAGTGGAATAATCGTGAAATAGCAATAATATAAATTACATAGAAGTGTTTTATTAAGGGAGTAATAGAAAAATTGCAATAATATAAATTACATAGGAGTTTTATCATTCAGTGGAATAATCGTGAAATAACAATAATATGAATTACATGGGAGTTTTTTAATTGAGTGGAGTAGTGGCGGAGTTGTAAATCTTAATACAATTTAAGAAGCATAACATTCCCTGTTTATTCGGTTGGCGTCTTAGGGGTATATTTTATTTTAGCACTCTGATTACGTGCTCCACTTCTATAAATAAAGCTGGAGACTACTTCAAAACATACACGCTCAAAGGGTTAAGGAACAACTCCCGCAATTTTGAATGTGTGATCTCATTTAAAGACGTCATTTCCTATGATGTCACATTTGCCCGGAAATCCTTGGAGAATGCAATGAAGCAGGTGGAACTTTAAAATTATGCGTATCAGTTTTCTCCATTTTATTTATTCCCTTTTTTTTATACCCTGTATTTTGAAATACCATGAAGTTAGCCATTTACGATTTAAGGCGTGCGCAGTTGTTTGCGTCTTTAAACACCTGCAACTGAGGTCTCCTCACCCCCTCACTTGATATCTTTCAGGAACCTTTCTTTAATATGATTAGTTTACATAAATGGACGTGAATTGATTTTATTTGTTATTAAGTTGATAGGGCTTAAATGCAGGGAATACTGAATCGAATAAATAATTATTTTAATAGAGTAATTATGTATTAAATTTTTATTAATACAAAGATCTAGGTTAATATACAACCACAGATCTAGGCTTTGAATTTTATTTTATTTAATTTAATTCATGAAAATTTATTTCTCTTACAGTCAGCGAGGGGAAGGTGATCCACTTAGTGGATGTACAGTTTTCATTGTTTTAACTCCTTGGTGGTATTGTTTTAATATGAACACAATCTGAAAGCGGGCGACTTAGGTTTTCGAATAGATTATTGATATAAATATGATTTTTTTTTTCGAATTTTATTTCTGAAACTTAATAACTTGACATTTTTTAAAAATTTTGTCCACTATTGGTTCATATCTATATTTTATATGCACAACAATAGTTGCCTTTAAAAGTATGGAATTTCGCATTTGAGCAATGATCATCTTAATTCATTCGATTCGTCAATTAAATAATTCTATTCTAATTCTATAATTTTTTCATTTACATTAATTTTTTACTCTAAAAACGTCTCGCTATTGCCATTTTTATTATTCTGTTACTATATTAAATAATAATTTTTTTATAAAGAATAAAATTTTCATAATTAAAACAATTTTTTTTCTCAAATATCATTGGCGAGAGGACCTGGTGCTTGTCCAATCTTTCGCCCTACCCTTGCCCCACCCTTTCGACGGCTCTGTCAAAATACATTTGTGCCAAATATCGGCACAAATTGGCCTGAATGATGGATATTTTTTTACTGAAACTTTTCTATTAATTGCAACTGTCAAGAAATATCATTGGTATTATATTTTCCGACGAAGCACCCTTTCTTTGCTACAATTACTAGACCCTTCATCGAAACCTCAAGAAATAGTGCTCACGCCAAATTGTAACAGCGACCAGGAGTTGTGCCAGTGATGTATTGTAATCGCGGCGAATTGTGACCTCGGTGAATTGTAGCCACTACGTATGTGTTCACGGCTATTTGTTACCTCGATTAATTGTTTTTGCGACGAATTGTGCACACCATGAATTGTCGCTACGACGAATTGTGCTCACAACGAATTGCTCGTTCCCTTACTCATCACTTCCCAGGAAGCTAGAATTTGGAACAAAGATTATGGATGAGCAGAAAAAAACTAAAAAAAGTTTCATTTCGATATTATGTAATTATCGGGATAATTTGAGGGAAATTATACTATTCGCCAGTAATGCTAAATAATAAGTTTTTACCAAGATAGAAGCCTCAGATTTGGATAGTGAGTTCTTTATGGTATAAAAGGAAGATTACAACATATGCTTTTCGATATTTTATATTTATTTGCGTAATTAGCCTAATTAACAGTAACGCTCAATAACATGTTCTAATAAAAAGACAGAAGCCTCAAATTTGAACTACGTGTTTTTTATGCGATAAATGGAAAAACCAAAAAAAGTTTCATTTATCAGGGTAATTAGCTTAATTAAAAGTAGTACTAAATAGCACGTTTTTACCAAGTTGTAAGTCTCAAACTAGATCATGTTTTCTTAGTGGGATAACTATAAAAGATTCATTTCGAGACTTTGCAGTTATCGGTGTAATTAGGGGTAATTAATCTAACTGACAGTTCTGCTAAAATAGCATGTTTTTACCATGACAGAAGCCTCAAATTTGGACCATTTTGTTCTTTATGAGTTAAATAGAAAAATTGAAGAAGTTTTGTTTTGATATTTTGCATTTATCAGAGTAATTATCTTAATTGACAGTAACGCTTTAACACGTTTTTACCAATAAAGAACTCCTAAAATTGCGCCACGTATTCCTTATCAGCCATTAGGAAGAACTAAAAATAGTTTTACTTCGGTATTATTAGGGGTACCTGGGATTAATTAGGGGGTAAGTTATCGAAAACTGACGACAGTACTAAATAACACGTTTTTACCTAGATGAATGTTTCAGATTTGAATCATGTGTTTTTTATGAAACGAAAGAATGATATCGAAATTGAAAGAAGATTTCTAACCCTCCAATTTGCCCTTAAAATACTAATGCCAAAAAGAGAAGTAACAAATGGGGATCTGTAAAGCGCTGAGTTCGTGCAGATGGACAATAAAGAACTGCAAAGTGGTGAGTTCTTACAAGAAAAGGTCTATTAAGAACCGTGAAGCACTGAGTTCGAAGGACAATGTGGATCCGCAAAGGTGTGAGTTGATGCTAGTGAACGACAATGTGGATTCGCAGAACTGTGAGTTAGCGCTAGTGAAAGACAAGGTGGAACTGCGAAACCATGAAATTGTGTGACTTTTATAAAATATTTAATTTTAATTAGAGTTAAATGGTCGTACCGCAAAATTCTCGCCAGATTCGAATTTTGCATTTTAAATTGTTGCACTGACGAAAATAAAAAAATAGAACGCTGTCAGTTCATTACTATTAAAAAATGTAACTCTATACGAGAAATTGAAACTTTGTCATTAATGAGCAATGTTTTAAGCATTGTGGAATTATTTCCTGATTACATTTTGATGATCAGAAATGTCCATCTAGATAAAGTGATGTTTATGCTAACGTTTATGACGGCAAGCTTTGAACCACATAGGGTCCACAACCTTAGATCTGCTGATCGTTTTGCGTTTACCGGTCGCTGTGCAACTGTGGCATAACTACCACTGCAATTATTAAACATCAATTCACTAGAATATAAGACATGCTAACTTGAGATACCTTTTGATAGATGAAGGTTGGCATTGTCTAATGGTCTTTCCCCACGCAACCACGTCTCAGTTTTCAACAAAATGCTTGGTAAAAGTGTAATTTCCAATTATCAATTCATATTGAAAATATAATTGATACCTGTTGTTTGACTGATATTTTACCATGTCCGCTTTGAAAAAAAAGGAGAGATTCCAACTATAGACCATGCGGCAATTCGAATCAGTTCATGGATCATAGAAAGATCTTTTTTATCTTCACAGCTGCAGTGGATATAACTTTAAATGCCTAAATAATTCTTCTTTATGTGTCGTTATAAATCAAGAAACTGAACTATCGATTGATCTCTTCTGACCTAGACAAAAATGTAAAGAAAGAAGTATCTTCATTGATAGTTGTCTTTATGAAATAATGGAGTTGCCAACAGGTTGAGGGAGAATAGAAAAGGGCGAAGAAAAATTGTCGTGGGCTGTGTCATTTTTGTCAAACTTATCTTCTTTTTAGAAAGTTTTTCTTATTTTTTTTGTTGGCGTGTGACGTAACCGTTTGGCTATAAAACGTAACGTGACGTCAATGCAGCTGCCGGCATATCGAGCGATGCCACTTCAAAGGAAAGAAAAGATTTAAGTTTTTCTTGAGAAGTAGTAAGAATAAAAAGACTGAAGGGGTAAAAGAAGATAGAAGAAAAAATACCTGGCACCTGACCTCTCCAAATTGTTCTTGCTTTCTTTTAGAAGGAAGAAGAATTAAATTGCTTTCCTTTGCGATTTTTAGGAATTGACCCGTAGAAGTGTTTTTTCTTCACTTCAGGGGTAAAAGCTGCCAAAAAGTTTATTTAAGATACATATAGAGTTATAGAGTAGAGGTGACTTTCTGAGCTTCGAATTTACTAACGTAAAGCTTTTTAATGTGAATGATGAATTAATGTCTAAAAAAAACTTAAAAAATATAAATTTTAAATGTATTTAAAATGTCATATTGATTTTTTATGCTGGAGGTAAAATCAGTCGCTTGAACTGAGACTTGTTCAAATTGCTGGCAAACATACCTCTACAACAGATCATATCGCTGACACAATCACTTCGTTGGTACGATCATTTCACCAACGCGATCATTTGCTTGTTGAAAAAAATATATGTGGGCCATAAATTAAAACAAAAAAGTTCAAAAGACTACTCTTTCTCATTTAATATCTTAATAAAAGCATTCAGATTTGCGGATCAAAGAAGAAATTTAAAATTCACAAAATATATAGCACTTTTTTTTAAATCTTTTTGTCGCTATTACGTTCTAACTATCAAAGTTTATAACCCGAACGCGACAATTCTCAAAAAATAACAAGAAAGAATTTTGTTTCCCCTTTTTGCTGGTTAGCAGCCAGCTTTGAATTTAAAAAAGCCTTGACTTACGCTCGAAGGATTAGAACAGTTGCATGTAGGCTTTCGATCGTAGCTTTAATCAAATAGATTCATAAACTGAATTGATTGGTATTATAGTAAAGAATGAATCCAATCCCAGAATATTATTTACTCTAAAAGGGTACTTATTCTTGATCAAGCGTAATCATTGCGCATGTTTCTTTTAAACCTAAAGTTAATTTTGAACCATAAGCAAAAACTAGAGAGTTAGTATGATTGCTAATTGTCATATTGAGCTGGTCATGGAAGTGTGTAGTATAAAGAGTAACTTAATAGATAATATTAAATGAGATATGATTAGGGCTAGAGTAAAAAGTGTGGCATTTCCTTTCAGTTTTCCAATTAAGAACTAATTATTATTTTTTTTTACAAGTGTTAACGTTTAAGTTTTGTTATAACTTACTCACAAAGAACTTCAAAAGCAGTTTAAAAATTTAAAAAAAATGAATTATTGTTGTTAAAAATTTAAATTAGCATCTGTTTAACTCGAAACATATGTTAATTAACTTTTGTAGTATTTTTTTTCGGTTGTAATAATAATATTTTCATTTTTAAGGACTCGTTTATTCCTTTTAAATAAATTAGCTAAAGTATAAATGATTTAAAGTACTGTTCTAAATAACAAAAAATTATTTTTTCAAATTAGAGTTAATTATATATATTTAAATTATATGTCTTAAATTCTAACAATAATTTATAACACAACTAAATTACTAACTACTTAACCACTACTGTACTGTCTATAATATCAGTGTACGTTTGTAGTATATTAGAAATTTAATTAATTATTATTAATATTTTTAAATTTGTTTCTTATTCGCTATGGCTGATTCTGTTAAAATATGATGTTTTAACTTTTAACTTCATGGAAAATAAAATCAAGATCCCTAATGTAAAAAACAAAGTTTAAAAAGAGAACCTGAAACATAATTTTTTATTTTATCATTGTTTTTTAATATTTAAGTTAGCACTTCAAATGCTTATCTCCAAATGAAATAATGTTTTTAGATATTTTTTAATAATAGTTGTAAGTTTTCTACAATTATTCATGACTATCAGTTTAAATTTTGTGAATCTTTATCTATCGTTCTCTTTGCCCATGGGATGCCTGCAAGTGACGTAGTGTGGGTATCTGGACCCTGATTGGTTGTTAAAACGCGGTATTTGTTTACGTTATCAACCGTTCTTTCCATTCTATTTGAAGTAAGCCAAGCCTGTCAAGTATCAATTCTCTTAAGTGAGACATTCTAATTACTTTCACAAAGATTTCAATTCTTTCGCCGAATGTTTCTCACTCAACACAAAGGCAGTCATGAACCATGTAGAACATAAACTAATTATGCAACAAAGTTGCCAGGTACACAAAACAGAAATATATGATGACTACAATAAAATACATAAACAAATAATAATTCTGAGTTGCGTAAAAGACGTAGATGAGAAATAATTATATTTTAACAAATTCGATGTGCGATACGGCGTTGTATTTGATTAATTTCAGATTAATTAACATTCTAACTTATGTGACGAGATATAGTTTGACTTTAACACGCCATCTTGTTTATTAATGATCAGCTGGCGCTGAGGTCAGGTCAAGTGTCTGTGTATCAATAATCTTCTTGAAGTGCAAGTACCTAATTATGAAAATGGTTCAAAATGTCAATATCAATTAAACACTACATAGTTGTACCTCATAAAAATATAATGAAATTTAGAATTATTTATTGATTTTTACTATTTACATATAGGTGGAAAAACCTCCCAAATTGACAATTTTATTTTTTGAAAAATGTTTAATGATTTCTGAAAAAAAAATTTTTTTTTTAATCCATATGTCCGTTTTAAAGCCCAGACCAAATGTTCTAAATTTTATTCGGCTGTAAAACCCTAAATGATCGACATTCGTTTGGCGGAAACCCGACTTAGTCAGTTAAATTCATTAGCATTAACGAACATACTGGCCAAAGAAAGACTACTAATCATTCTGAAAGTGTAAAGAATCGAATCTTATTTTTATTTTGAATTAGAAAAGTTCGATAGGAAATACTAACGCAATTTTTCATGAAAGCATATCCTTTTCATTCTTTATTCAAATATATTGCTTTTTTTTCTTTTGTATTTTATTAAATCATTTCGTAAAAATAACTAAATTATTAAAGAAATAATAGATTATTGACGAAATGTAAACATAATTACAGGTTTCACAAATCATAATTGTAACTTTTCTGCGGAACCCTAGACTTCGGCGGAATACCTTGTGAGAACCATTGGTTCAGAGAATTTATTTCAGCCATATATAGTTTTATACGTTGTAAGAACAATATATTGTAATCATATTTCAATATGTTGCAAGATCACCTTTTCGCATTTCTATTTATTATTTATTGCA
The DNA here is from genome assembly GCF_982258835.1 of Parasteatoda tepidariorum. Lineage (NCBI taxonomy): Eukaryota > Metazoa > Arthropoda > Arachnida > Araneae > Theridiidae > Parasteatoda > Parasteatoda tepidariorum. The sequence goes on from NC_141755.1 coordinate 49,205,121, forward strand.
AAATCGAATTTCTGTTGATTGAATAAAGTCGTGTAACGGCTCTAAGATAGTCCTCCGAAGTTAACTTGTTGCAAGAAAGGCGTTATCAATTAATTAAGAGGCTATACCCTATCGTTGAAAATAACATCCACACCCTCAATTTACTCATCCTGTCTAGTAATTCTAGAGTAACTAATTGTTCAGTTAGGCACTAACAGTTAACTTGCCTCGTTACCATGTGTTTATTCCAAAGATTTATGTCCCATTGGGATTTGAATGAGTGCTTTTCTCTTTTAGTAATGTGTCGATAAGCATGCTATATATTATAAGGCGGTAACATTTTTTGCTTGTTTACACTAGTTTTATGTTTTAAAAACCTTTTTAATGGATTCATTGCATAAATAGGTAGAACAAAAATTTATATTATTATTCAATAAATTAAAAATCGAATAATCGTTCATATACAAGCTGATTTTCTATTTCAATAACTTGAGAAAAAAAATTATTTTATAGTTGTACCAAGAAATCGGTGTAAATTAAGTAGTACTCAATTAAAGTCTTTTCATCAAAATAAAACTTGTTTTTAAATTAAAGCAAAAATTAAATGAATAAGTTTCATTAATATTTTTTTAACATTTGTTCTTTATAATAAGGCTTGTTCTTTAGGTTAATAGTATTCCAGGTAGGGTCCAATGCAGCTCTTGGTAATCTTGATAAAATATAATTTTTTAAAAAAAAGGTTCATTTTTCAGATATTATCGTCTTTGAGTACTAATATTTATCATATTGCTATTTAATCTGCGGGAGAAAATATGGATTAAAATTTGATTTCAAAGCCTATTTGATTTACTTTTTTCTAATAAGAATTCCATTAGTTTATTCTTTAACTCCTAGCAACTTCAATATAAATGTTCCCAATTTGATGTTCTTTTAAATTAAATCTAAATTTAGAAAGATTTTTTCATTTTTTAAAGGTGTTTAAAAGACAAAATAAATAATAATGCTTTAAAAACATAAATAAAAATTTGATTTCATTAATGTTATTCATTTATTTTATCTATTTATATATTTTATCTATTTATTTTTTATTAATTATTATTGAAGACACGCTATTGAAACAGAAACTAGCTTTTATCAATTTTCCAAACTAGTTTTTTTCTACCAAAATTTATGCATTGTAATAATTAAATAAATATAATAAATTACAAGAAATCTTTCCAAAAACATTTAAGTAAATTCACATACTAGTATATGAATATGATTTATTTTTTGAAACAGGATCGAGCTGGTTTTGAAGAAAAAAAAAAGCTTCTTTACTTAACATTATTAACAGCTAGTTAAGATACTAACGCGTACGACGAGCATACTATTACGAGTAACTTATAACGAGTTAACTATTTTTATCATATTTTTGTGACATAGTGCCTCTTTTATGTTTCATTACAACTTCTATAAATTCTAAAACTTTCATATTACATTATTATTTAGAATTGGATAAATCGAATCACCATTTTGATTCAAATAAAACAAATTTGTTCAGTAGGGCAATTTGACTTATCCAGTTCTGAATGATTAAAATTAACAGTTTCTGTTCAAATCCGCAGTAATTACGGATTCATAATCTAGTGTATGGATTCAATATTGTTTTGTGATCTAAATGAAATTTTTAAATTAAAAAATAAGTTCAAATCAACGAATTCAAATAAGTAATAGAAATAGAAATGATTAGTCAATGTTATTGATCAGTATATCCAATTTTTGCAGGGCTATACGCATTAATTCAAATCACTTTGCTATGTCGTATTAAAATATTTCAGTCAAAGAATTAAAACCAACTAATCCAAAGTACCGATATAAATTAATGTGTATCGAATAAAACTATTCGATTTCAGTTATGGACTAATTAATCAAGTATTTTGTATAATTTGGATCGAATGGGCAGATTTATTGGAAACAATCGTTAAAATCGAAGGATTCGAATCGGCCTTAAAATGGTAAACATAGATTCAAATCCAGATTGATGATTCTAATATCTAGTTCAGTTCTGCATGTGTACTTGACTCGATTTTCAGTTAATTATTCCGTTTACTTTTTTTTTTCAACATTAACAACCGGGTTATTTAGAAATGAAAAAAAAAATTCTCTTATTGTACCCTAATAAATACTTAATTTAGTGTGAATTATAGAACAAAAGAACTGCAAAAATATTCTCGAATTTCTTTCATAAAATTAAATCGACATCTAATGAAATATCTTAAGGTGTCGCTTTTCAAGGTGAGGGGGAAAAATCAACCCAAAAAAGAATTCTTGTTAAAGGTATTTCGATATTTGATATTTGTAAAGGAATGAAGAAAAAAAAAAGTAGGATATTTGGCGTGGAGCCAATTTCTCACACAGATCTGCGGCGTAATTTTACGAATTTCGTAAATAAAAAAAGGCCTTCGGTATCGTATTTTGAGGAAAAATTGAATGTAGATTTCCTTTCCTCCACACCTCTCCCTCCTCCCTTTTCAGTGTGTTCATTTCTATTGTGCAATAACTCCGCTATTGGGTAACACAAGTTAAAAAACAGGTGTCTCGTCCTTGATGGAAAGTGATGTACCATTTCTATCGTATGTCTTCTTCAGTACATGTCGTGAAGTGTCCTCAAACGATTTTGTTTCTCCCCACACCCCCGCAACTTTCTTAACTGGATCGAATTCAGCCTTCGCTTCAAAGAAAAACGTATACATGAATTTATTTTATTTGCATTCAATACTCATTGCAAGTATTATTATTTTTTTTTAATTCATTTACAAATATACCTTTGCGTTATATTTCTTGCTAACTGTGCAAGAGGAAATAGTTCTTTTTTTGGTGAGGATTAAGAGCATTGAATTGCGTTGAGCTGCTATTAAATTACAAGGTATTAATTTATTTGAAGTGGTTAATCCCTCTTCATGGCGCCAAGAAATATGTGCATTTAGAAGTGGTTGCCTATTGTGACACTCTTACAAATGACATTTTATCTGTGCCACCCCCACCCCATATTCTTGAGTGGAAAAAAAAAACATTTTTGTTTGTTGTCCTAGTGTTGCTACACTTTGATCTATTGTTCTCCTTTTTGTTGTTATAAAAATAGGTTTGATAATCATCATCCAACAATGCCCAAGTCCCTTTTTTAGGTGTATACTAGACGATTGTTTCGTCATCCACCAGGATCGGACCACCACTACCACTAGCTCTCCAACTAGCCTTGTGAGCGACGCCTTTCCCGACTGCGCCACTAGGTTTGATCATTAGTGATCAATAAAGTATTTAGATCATCATTAGTGATCGAAAGTTTAATGCGAAATAATCACTCGGTTAGTCATGATCGGATAAATGGATAGAAATAAATAAGTTATCTGATGAACAAGAATACATTTATTAAGACTAACACGAACTACAACAATGTATTTTCATATTCGAAAACCATCCGCGCCATCACGCATATGCCAGGTGAACTTTGATTTCATCAAAATAGGAAAAGACGATAAGTTGTTTGTTTTAAGTGGTTAAAAAGCCAGCGTTTCCCAATCTTTTCCGCCAGTGGAACCCTAAATAATCAACCTTCTTTCGGCGGTACCCTGACTTTATAAATGAAGTTTATTAAGGTTACAATGAACGTTATACTTCATAAAAGATTATTTTTAAGTTATTAAAACAGAGTAATGAAGATTTTTCATCGTTTGATCACTATTGTAAATAGCATTATTAAAAGTTTTTTGTTATAAACCAAAGCATGCTTGCAAGAATTTCGCAACATCAAATGAATGACAGAAATAATAACATATCCTTGTACTACTGGAATACTTAGAAGGAAAAAAAAGTTCGAACAAGAATTTATCTCATACCTCTTCTTCAAAGAGACAGAGTTTGTTTTATGTATTTGCTTAGTAGGTACTAATCATTACGTTGATATAAGTAAAGAAAATATTTTGTTGGGAATTGGATGTTATTCTTAACTTTTTGAAAATAAGTAGAGAAAAAAAAAAATTTTTTTTTGGTTAAGTTACTGATGAGGTTAAATATCGGAAATGTCAGTGATCGGAAGTGCCACTGGAAAATCTTGTGCTGTTTGAGACACACAATTTGCTGTTTAATTTTCCGCAATTTCTGCAGATTTTAATTAATGACGACAGAAAATTAATTTGATGTTTTTTTCGATTTCCCCTTATTATTAAAAAAACTTTTTTTTCAATTATAGAGATCTTAATTTTGACGTCGAGCCGATTTTTACCCTTCTCGGCAATTTAATTCGAATTAAACAGTTCAATATTCTTATAGACTCTTTTAATCTCTTTAACATTAGACACGTATTCAAGATTTATTTTGTTTTTAAAAATAAAAGTTTATAAATGAAATGTTCTGTTTTACTGCTTTATATTTTAATAATAATATGGAAATTACTACGGAATTACGCTCTGAGATTTGAGAAAAGCTTTACTATTTGTTGGTATCAAGATTTACTAGTTGTTGGTATCAAGCTTTACTATTTGTTGGTATCAAGATTTACTAGTTGTTGGTATCAAGCTTTACTGTTTGTTGGTATCCCAGAAGAGCTAACTTTTGATCCCACACGTGATTACAGGGCGAACTCTCCCAATATCTGACTCGTCGCATTTTAATTTGTTTCTAATTTGAAATTTACAACATGAGCAAATCTTACAAAATAATAATCCGAAGTAACTTTTTAATGCCATCGATCATTTTAATTGTAATTGATGATGTAAAATTAGTCCTAGAAACCAAAAGAAACGTAGCATACTTATGCGTTCTGTAGGTCTCACTTGCTGGGATGTTTGAAAGCGAAAATTTGCACTCGATTCAAAATTACGGCATATTGGCCAACTGAATCGTTAGACTTATCAAGCGAAGGCAAGATGATCAAAATCCTTGAAAAATGTTCAAAATAGTCAATATTCCTTGAAGAAATTACTAATTTCTCTTAAATTTCTAAGTATAGGAGTGAGTGGGACAAGATTATCCCCTGTATAACGCCCCTGCTAAATCAAATCTTGAGGTGTAAGAGTCGGTATACTTCTGGATACAGTGGAGCAGTCAGAATACAGTGAAGTCTGTAAACACCTCTGGATACAGTGGAGAAGTCGGTGTATCGCTGGATACAGTGGATGAGTTAGTATACCCCTGGATACAGTGAAGCAGTCAGAAGACCCCTGGATGCAGTGATGAAGTCTGTATGGACCTCTAGACATATTGGAGAAGTCAGCATGCTATTGAATACAGTGGATGAGTCAGTATACCCCAGATTACAATAGAGCAGTCAGCATACCCCTGGATACAGTAGAGAAGTCGGCAAACACCTCTGAATACAGTAGAGAAGTCGGTGTATCACTGGATACAGTGGATGAGTTAGTATACCAATGGATACAGTGAAGCAGTCGGTATACCCCTTTATACAGTGGAGCAGGCAGTATACCCTTGGATACAGTGGAGCAATCAGCATAACCGTGTATACAGTAGAGAAGTCGGTATACCTCTGGTTACAGTGGAGGAGTCTGTATATCTCTGGATACAGTAGGGAGTCGATAAACCTCTGGAGACAGTAAGGGGTTCAGTATACCCCTAGATATAGTGAAACGGTCAATATATTTCTTAAGCTTAAAAGCTTGGAGACCCCTGTTATGAACTGAAATGGTGTGACAGAGAAGAAAAAAAAGAATTTTCCCTAAAAGTGAACGACTTACTGATGTAGTTCATTGATTTATTATAATTTATTTGTAATGCTGCTCTTCCTTTTTATCTAAAGAAAAATATTGCATAAAGACGGCAAAAAGCTTCTTAAAGTAGGTGTTATGGTTTCGTGATGCGCCCAGAACTATCACTATGTTTGAACATCTGGTTTTACGCAGACCTTGGAAACGGATTTCCATCGCCTAATGGTATTCAACTTCGTAAGATATGCACATAAAATAACGAGACATTTTTATTTCATTAAATTTGTGCTCATATTTTTGAAGTTTTTTTTTATTAATCGAATTGTGTTTAAATCCTTAGGTAACAGTTCTGCCTATATTATGGTACACCAAATTCATGTATAAGTCATATGATTGACAAACGGTATTAAGAAACTATAATATTGTTGAACTGATGAATTTAAAATTAGGTCATCAACCGTTGAGATGATTTTAGGACTCGTTGACTCTTTTGATTTATACTAAAAAAGAATTATTAATAAATTTCACATTTTGAATTGCATAATCTACATACTGATTATTCTTTAAATAAATGTATTGAGTAGTTATACTCTCTGTTATACATCAAATTGGAATGCAAATTTCAAAAACAACATTAACAAGATTAAAAAGAATTATATTTTCATTGATATTAGTCACCGTAACAAAATTTTGTTAACTTCCAAAGTTGTAGCTCGTTTTTATTATTATTATTATTATTATTGTTAAAGCCACTATTACCACTGTAAAAAGTAAATGACCATATTAGTTATCAACATAAAATCCTTTTCCAGGATAAATGCATACTTTTAAATGTCTTTTATAAACAAAAATTATTGCCGAATCCATTAAAAATGTGAAAGATTCAATATGTGAATGATTCAATAATTATTTACGATTCAAGACACAATACCAATAAAATGAAAACAAATAATTTACAAGTTCAATTTATTTCTTGAAATAAATTATAAGGCATCTAACAAATAAAATTTTTTTGCATCATAATCGTTTTTTTTTTTTTTTTTTTTTTTTTTTTTTTAAGTATTAAGAACTTAAAAAGACATGTTTGTATCGTTTTTTTTAAATTTTATCTATTTATTTGTTTGAAGAAAAAAACTGAGACGTTCTTATTTATTTATTTTCAATCTGATGAGTCTGGGCCCTGGGGATACTACCATTTTAAACAGTTTTGTACCCTGCTTTAATTTTTCTCGATCTCAGCGCCATCTGTGAAGCAAATAAGATTATTTTTTGTGAGGAATCCTAATCTGGAATAAAAAATAGGCGTTGATATTTAAAATTTCAAAGTTGCCCGAAGAGGGTGAAAAATCTAGTTTGGAATTGGCTAGTTTGGGTAGCTTTTTAAAAAAATATATTGAATGCGTCGATTTACCATTTTTCGTTCCACTGTATATTCCACTGTTGACAGTTTTCAAATTCTTTTTACACCCTGTATATTTAGAATATGATTTTTGTGTATTAATAATGTTTTTGTTTGTTCCTTGCAGCTTTGTTGTCTGTGTGGTGCGAAGAGCACGGTAGGTTACTTCTTTTACGTCATCAAAAGACGCGGGACGGAGACGTTGCGGCTACTGTCAAAACCGAACCATCTGACAATATGCACCAAACACTTCAAAAGCCGCCACCTCCCACCGCACCTCAAAGGTTAGTTTAATAATCACGTTTTTTTATTTTGTATGATTTTGTGCATAAGCTTGGTTTTTGCGAAGGCTCCATCTTAATATGAAATGATGCTTTTTTGCAAAGAAAATGTTATTTTTAGAACTGCTGTGAGCTTGCAACTGTTACTCATGGCTGTTAGGTCGAGTTCAGCTATGTAAAGCCAGCGCTTTCTACTGTAGGTCAAGTTCAGCTATGTAAAGCCAGCGCTTTCTACTGTAGGTCGAGTTCAGCTATGTAAAGCCAGCGCTTTCTACTGTAGGTCAAGTTCAGCTATGTAAAGCCAGCGCTTTCTACTGTTATTTTGTAAATGGCGCAAAACTTCAATATAGAGGAAAGCAACAGTTTTGTAAAAATGAAAAGCCTTTGCGGTCTTATTTTTTAATATTTAAAAACTTACTCCAATACTGCATTGCTTGGATTCATATAAATTTGCAAAAGCTGAGTATACTGCAGAGATTTTGATAATTTTCATCTACGTGAAAAAGTTTAATAACTTTTAAAATATTTAAGTTACTTGTCTGTTCTAAAGCCCAGATAATTCTTCACGGAAAAATTATATATATTTAGTTTAAAATCATCGCATTGCTTCAAGTGTAAGGCTATAACTATAGGCTTATTTTCCTTAGCGGCAGAGCCTCGGGGGAAAAAAAAAAACTTTTTTTTTAAAAAAAAAAAAGTTTAATATTTTGCATGTTTCAGTCTTAAACAGTCTTAAAATAGGTCAGTAAAAACAAGATTCGATCACAGATTTGAAAAAAATAAGAAATAGATGTTGGTGATGAAGCTGCGCTTAATTGGAGGAGTAAATTTATTCAGAACTTTCAAAGGTTTTAACTAAAGGTCTAACTTAAGCCTGTGACATGTAATTTTATTAAACATATTATATTTAGCTTTTTAATAATTTATAGTTATGAAATATAGCATAAAATGCCTGCATCTTTTTCTTTGTTGAAGGTAAACATCTTCTAATGAAAGTTCACTTCCAAACAAATAATTTTTTCAATTTGCATTCATTTGTAGATCTGACATGAACGATTATACGGCCTTGAAATTTCTTTAATTTACAAAATCAGTTATTGATAAATTTTTGAACTTACTTGAATATTATATTTTAGTACGAATATAATTCCGATAATCGAAGAGATTTTTTTAGTAACTATTAGACTGTTTTTTTAAAATTAAAGAAATCCAAAGATATATTTTTGCTTGTTATTAGAACGTCAGAAAAAAATATATAAACGGGACACTGCTGTCCCATATGCGTCAAGGAGTTTAAAACGTTTTCAAAATCGGTCATTACCAATAAATAATTCAATAAAATACCGATCAATTAATTTATTGCTATTTTTTGTGCTTCTATTGCGTTATTTCTTCATTTATAACTAATCTCCTTTTTTATTTACTGATGGTTTTCAATAGTTTTGTGTGCATTTTTAATTAAAATTCGCCATCGAGAATATTTCAGATCCTTTTTATACCTTTCGAATTTTTATTTGTTAACTTTTTGACGAACATTGTGAGCTATTTTATCAGGACCACAAACTTCCTGCTTCGTTGTCAGCTTTTTTTGCGCAGGCAGTTAGGTTAAGCAAGGCTCGCTTCGGTAGGAATGAAATTGGTCAGCTAAAAATTAATTTCAAATTACGTTAAAAAAATAATAAATCTTTCGCTATTTCACATTCGCTTTCACACTTTTCTTTTAAAAACAAATGAATGCTCAAAGCAATTTGAAGGTTGATAAAATTTTTGCTGCAATAATTCCGACTTTAACCCTTTCTTGCCGAGTGTCACAAATACGTGCCAGCGTGAAACGTTATCAATCGGGGTAAAAATGTAAAACTGGCAACCAACCTAATTTATGCTCAGTTAATTTGTGGGCTGGATTACAATAGTTTGATTTATTTAATTCATCACTGTTTTGTTCAAAATAAATAATTGTCTTATTTATACTGATTTTGATTTTATAAGAATGCTTTTATGAATCTCCCATTCCGAAGGAGTTTAATAGATTTGTGTCGGCTGTTTTAAGATGCGAAATATGTTTAAAAATTTGGAAAACTTTTTTACTGAGTACCAGAATGCGTTTGAAAAATTATTTATTGACGTATTTACAGTAGTTGAGAAAATGAAGTGTCATAAAATGGCTGCTTTATTGTTATTTCAAACTAATATTCATAATGAGCGATTATTCGTGTAAATCATCTCATTTAATGATATTATTCTGGGTACTTATTAATAATGATATTCAAATTGTGGTATATTGCTTATTCACTCATTAAGAAATCTAGGATCAGCATTTTTTCCCTTTTATCAACAAATTGTATTATTAAAAAGAAAACTTTATTGAGAAACAGATGCCTTTTTTTTTTTTTTTTTTTTTTTTTTTTTTTGGAGGAAGTGTTTAGCTAAATGGTGAGTTGGAAAATTTTCACGAGTTGAAAAAGTTCTAGCACTAACTTTTGCCCAAATGTAATTTTTGGGTGCAAAATTTCGTTCTAATTTGTAAATAGGAAACGCTATTTTACTAAAAGTGGTATCACACTCTAATCAACATTCTTCACTTTCAATACATAATACAGGGTATCCTAAATTCGACTAAATATTTTCAAAAATATTTTGTCTATAAGAATTTGTGTATGAGATTTTGTCTTTGCGATGCTTTGTCAGAGTTATATTTCTTTCTTGAAATTCTGCCCGCATAATATTTCGTCTGCAGGAGAATCTGCCCTCATGAAATTAAGTCTGTAGGAGATTCTGCCCTTATAATATTTAGTCTGTAGGAGATTCTGCCCGCAAGATATTTCGTCTGTAGGAGATTCTGCCACATGATATTTCATCTATAGGAGATTCTGGCATCGTGATATTAAGTCTGTAGGAGATTCTGCCCGCATGATATTTAGTCTGTAGGAGTTTCTGCCCGCAAGATATTTCGTCTGTAGGAAATTCTGTCCGCGTGATATTTCGTCTGTAGGAGATTCTGCCACATGATATTTCGTCTATAGGAGATTCTGGCAGCGTGATATTAAGTCTGTAGGAGATTCTGCCCGCATGATACTTAGTCTGTAGGAGATTCTGTCAGCTTGATATTAAGTCTGTAGGAGATTCTGCCACATGATATTTCGTCTGTAGGAGATTCTGGCAGCGTGATATTAAGTCTGTAGGAGATTCTGCCCGCATGATATTTAGTCTGTAGGTGATTCTGCCCGCAAGATATTTCGTCTATAGGAAATTCTGTCCGCTTGATATTAAGTCTGTAGGAGATTCTGCCCTCATGATATTTTATCCATAGAAAGTAACTGCATTATATTTGATCCCTAAAACAAAGTGTGCGCGATATGCATAATTTGTCTATGAAAGAACTCCCCTCTCCACGAAGTTTAAAGCCGTCTGCTGCTATGGAAGGAAGAAAAAGCGCATTTCAAAGAGGGGAGCTTCTTTCTCCCGATTTCCTTTTTCTCGCCAACCGGAGCCAAAACTTGTCGTAAATAATTATCCATCTCTTTGAAAAAATAGTTAAACATCGTCGCCAAACTCTCCGCTACTGCTCCAGGCTGATGGTTAGGGCTGTTCTTTACGTAGATAAACTATATTTGCGTGAGATTGTAGGCGTGTTTTTCATATTTTTTTATTGGTATTTTCTTGTTGCAATGTCAAAATGTGGTTCAAGATGTCGATTATAAACATCAAATATTAGTTGCATTGCTATACAAATTATGTGAGTTATTGAGAATTTGATGTATTGTTTACTAAGGATAAGTTATTGACGAAAAAAGGTCCTTGGAGTTTATGCTGTTCAAACTAATTAATAATTAGGTTGGTACGGAGGATTCATATCTCCAAGCAGAAAGGGATTTGTTCTTGGACTGAAGTTTTTTTGTAGTCAATACCTGAAGAAGTCTACTAGATTGCTGCTTTATGTTCTAGCTTCTATTATTTTACACAATATCCTCAATTTATATTGTAGTAACTAACATCGTTTCCTGACAATTGTGTAGAGTGACTTAAAAAAACTGCTTTTCAAGATTCTTGTTACATTTCTCAGATTCTGATTTATTTAAAAAAAAAAAATTAAGAATGGCTATTTATATCTTCCTTGCAATAGGGACTTTACATTGGTCAATGCAAAGGATTGTGGAGTCTCTTAATACAATTTAAAGTCTATGGTAGATATTGCTGACTGAGTTTAGGATAGATACATAGAGAGGGAAAATTTGATACGAAAGTATTTGGAGCTAAGGATGTGATAGAGATTTTAAATGCTGGTTGGCAAAATTATCGTACAAAGACATGTTTATTTCAAGACAATTCGGTTCGGGCAGTTAGCAGAGAAGAGAAGATCTGTTGTGGCAAAGTTACTTTATGCATCATGAAAGCAGAAGGAAATTAAGAGATGTATCAATTGCTATGTCGATTTTTTGACATTATTGCATGCAAACCTAATCAAGATACTTTTAGGAAAAAGTGAAAATAAATTCTTAAAAAATAGTACAGCTGAAAGATATACTTAAAGTTCCTACAGAATATCAACTATTTTACAAGGAAATAGTTTATTATTTACTACAAAGCTGTAAAAGTGTAAATGGTTTAGCTTTTAGACAATTCTTCAATAAACTTAGAAGATTTGAAAGTGAAACTATTTTTTTTTTTATTTCCTCAGAATTAAGTATGAAAAAAATGCGGTAGTGTTTTTTAATTACTTCTACTACGAACAAATAATGGTTTATATACTATATTTCTGATTGGATCAATGAAAATTAATAGAATTCCATAGTTTTTATAAATATGAGGAAAAAGGGCTTCATTCCATGTTTTTATTATTTTCTGCAAAGCTTAAATTTTGTAGAGTTAATTTTAAAAAAATGTCATAGAAAACTTTTTTATTCATAAATGTAAATGTTTTCTTTCAGATTTTTTGTATAAAAAGAAAAAGCCAAAATTGTCTTTTATTTTTATTTTTTTTAAATTTTTCTCAAAGAGCAGTTTGAAGGACTGCAGTCTTTTTGGCATGTTGCGATTCAATTATTATTATAATATGGCAGAATTTGTAATATGGCAGAGTTTGTAATATGGCAAAATTATTGTAATATGGCAGAGGGAATCTTTTTTATGCATCAACTTCGATTGTGCCCTCTCGTTTGGAAATATCTAATTCTCCTACGAGATAAGTTACATTTTCAATAATAGTAAAACAATTTCATTTAAAACAATTTTATTATTTATTATTAACTTAAAATTGTAAAAAAAAATATTTATAAATTTAGAAAAAATATTATAAAATAAATATTTATTTATCACCAGGTAAATGTCGAAAAAAAATAAACGTTGTGGAAAAGTTTATCTAAAAAGGAAGAACCAATGGCTCACGAAAAAATGTGCACTGATTCAATTTCCTTTATTGATAGATTAGATTAAAGACAGGAAAATATTAATAGTATCAAACGTTCTTTTTACTTTGTTTAAAAATAAAATAAATCATTTTTCTGTCTGGATAAGCAAACGATTGTTAAAGCAAATTTCGTTAGAAAAAAATTCTGTATAGCAGATCCTAAAATTGTTATGAATTCTAATTTTGTGTTCTTGTTCTGTATGTAGAGGTGCGATTTCAAATTTTATTCGAAATGCATTTTTAGCTAAGATAAAAATTTAATCCATTATAATAATTATTATAGAACTTCGATTATCCGAAGAAACTGAGACAATACTAAAATAGGTAAAAAGATATCTTAACATTTACCTGCAGTGTTACTCTTTTAATTGAATAAACCATCTATACAAAGCAGCGTCTGACATTGAACCGTTATCTGATTTTATTATTTTTCGATTTGATTTCAATGGTTTAAATTCTTTTGCTAAGATTTTTAAGTTTTCAATCGATTTCATTAACATAGGATGATTTATTTTTCTTACACAGATAAACATAACACACATCCTTTCATTAGAAGTGGAAGCCCGTGATCATAAAACTAAACTGCTTTAGAAATAGTGATAAGACTGCTCAAATAGCAAAAATTGTAACTTATAGATTTAAACCAAAGCAGTCAATATCACCGAATAAAAAAACGTTTAATTTTTTTTTATTTATTTAAAATGATCATCTCTTTACATAAATTATCTAGAGATGATTTTAATTTTGGAGGCCTCATGTGTAGCTGAATTATAGCAGCCTGTAGTTGAAATAATAAATAAATCGAACTAAACAAAAATATTAATTAGCATAGATTACATAAGTATTCAGAAAGAGTTACGGATGATCGAGATTCTTCTGTTTTTATTTATTTATTGATGAAATTTAGGGGTACCCACCAAGTCCGTATTCTCTGAAGAAAGTCGTTTTTTTATATTAATCGTTAAAAGTTCTTGTTTTGGTTTTAAAAAAAATTTAAAAAGTTACAAATGGATAGAAAAAATTTTAAAAAGTTACAAATGGATAAAAAAATTTTCAAAACACCCATATGTATGTAAAAAAATATATATTCCTTTCTTTTAAATTAAGTCGCTACACGAGAAAGTTCACGTTATTTAATTCTTCTATGGTCAGCAAGCAAAAACAAACATTATTAATACTGCATTTCATTGTTACTATTATTATTATTATTACTTCATTGTTATTGTTGTTTCTGATGCTATAACTTTTTTAAAAAACACTTTAAGTCGTAGATAAAACACTTATTTAAAAGATATTTTTGGCGTACGATTCTTAAAAAAATTGAAAATTCTTTTACAAAAGGAAGTTTCCCGTAAAAAAAAAGAAAATTTTTTTTATGGAAATGTATACTTGATTACGCTAATTGGTCACTTTTTTTCTTTTTTTTTGGTCACGTTTTTTTTTTAGATCAATATTTTCTGTATTATCATTTTTTTCCAGTTTAAAGTGAGAAACTTAAACTTGTGTTCCAAAATAATAAAAAATATTAAAGATATCTTGGGAATTTTTCTTAGGATAACTACAAAAAGTGTTACCTTTTTCAAGAAAAGAGAAACTGTACCAATAAAAGAGAAAACTATACCAATTTGTTTCCATTTATCCCAGATATGTGAGAAATCGGTAATTTCAGTTAAGCTTATTAATGCAATAATAATGACGATAAAAATTTCGTACTGATGTAAAATATCCTCAGTGGTAAACGAATCATGGGTTAGTGTCTCCTTGCCGTCAGTCTAACGGTGGAGGGTTTTCGTTGTTTTCCTGTCTACGTAAAGCAAAGGCGAGTTAGTCCCATCATAAAGTTCTTCACCAGTACTTGATCCAGGAGTTCCTTGTCTTCTGGGTTGGATTCAAAATTGCGAGGATGTGGAGTTGAGAGTAGATAGTCGTAAACTCAGAATTGGATCGGCTGTTCAACGACGGTAATAAAAAAACTGTGATGTGGTTTCAAATACAATTTGCCAATATCAGCATGCCGGCTAGGGGAAAAAAACTCCAAATTATCATATTCGACATTGACTTTTAATTTCATGACGAATATTGCTCATCATTGTGCTTTACGGTATGAAAAATCAATGACCAGGTAACCCCGTCATTTTACCGGAAGGTGATAGTCATAATAATGTGTACTGTATGCGTTTGCATTACCTTTTTTCACTTAACCTTTCTTTTTTTTCTTACCGTTTTAATTCTGCATTTATATTAAATTTATTTTATTGACATTTTCGTTCCAAATGATAATTTAATTTTTGAATTATAAAATTTCCTTTTTTTTAAATTTTAAATTGAATTTTTAGAAATCAAATTATAATTTTTCTGAATTTATGAAATGGATTTTTCGTTTAGATTTTAATCAATACATTGAACTTGAACAAGAATTAACTTTGATAGAAAATTCAAATTTTCATTTATAAAAACGAAAATTTTTTATTGATTATTGATGAAGTATGTAGTAAGGAGTTCAAACAGAACCGCATATCAGGTAATGAGTGATAGGACATTTGTCTGTCGCATACGCAGTTCTTTGGCGAAATTTTCAACGGTCATTTTGCAACAATGTAACTGAATTTGTTGACAGAGCACTCATTTTCAACATTTTAAAGCGTGGGTAGTTGTGGACTTTATTCGTAAACTTTAAACTTGATGTAATTAAACAAATAAATTAAAAATCAAGATGTGAACTTTGTTAGTAAACCTTAGACTTAAGAAAAAAATTATTTAATAAATAAATAAAGCGTGAGTGATAGTGGATTTTGTAAACCTTAGACTTAAAAAAAGAGTCTTGGGTGATCGTGGACTTTGTTAGTAAACCTTAGATTTTTTTTAAAAAAGTCATGCTCTGGGTTACTTATTCAATATCCGAATAAAATAAAAAATTACACGTAATTAAAAAATCCACCGAAATAAAAAATTACACGTCAAAGAACTCTAATACTCGAAGTGTTGCTTAACCATTGCAATCCATCTGTATCTGTTCACGATTCTGTATCCAAGTTTTCAAATTTTCAGTTTTTGGAAAGATTGGTTCAGCATTGAACCATAATATCGATATATTTTAAACCATAATACAGTGCAAATTTACCTTAACCTTAATCTTTCTATAATAGTGCTCAACTTAGCAATATATTGATGTTGCATCAAATTGGAACATTATGACGGTTCACAATACTTCAAATGTTCTAATAGTGTAAGAGTTTGAAAAATTATTGAAGCAAGTTATATAATTAATTAAATCTAAATATGGTTTTTTTTTCAATCTATTTTCTTTATACAAATTTTTTCTTGGAAAAGAAGTTTCTCTCTGATATATACACTTTAGTATTCTTCACTTTATCATTCCAACCTTCATTATTCCAAACTTCAATTAGATTTTATTTCCTTACCTATTAATTTTATATTTTCCTTCCGAATAATAGAAACTTCAATAACTTTTAAAATCTTTTTCTTTTTTCCGAAGTGTTGAAATCAGAGTTCTTATCATTTAAACAAGTTGTGTGTCAAAGCGGTACGTGTACACATACATATCTTTGTGTTGCATGCATGTATAGATGGATTACGTGTGCTTTTGTTAAAAGCCTCGCGTCGACACCAGGTGAATATATATTTGCCCTGATGACAATGCCACCGGTCGAGCAATAAAAATATAGTAAAAAAAGCGCCATTTTTCGTAATGTTCGGTAGGATTGTTATGGTGATGTTTCACATTTAAAATAAGGAAAGAAAATCCCTTTTTAATTGGTTGCAATGACTGTTGGCCAAGCTGTCATAGATTATTCAAAACATTACCAGCCATTTACAGTTCTATTTTCAAAACAATTTCGAGAATATTTCCTCCTCATATTTTGAATAAATTTTTTATCTATTTGTAATTAAGCATAATTAAAAAATATTTATTTAATATCAGGTTTTAAAAAAAAGGATATCTTTACTTTTGAGGTTTTTGAGAAATATTTTTTCTAAAGCAGAAATATTTAAAACAAATGAAATTGAATTTTTGTGAAACTTTTTTCAGAACATTGCTGTTAGTTTATACGACCTGTTATACATCTGTTTTTATTATTCATATGTAGTGGTGGTAAAATTTCTTCCAAATATAATTTATTAAAATATGAATGCATTAACTTTGCTACCACTAAGAAAAATATTTTCTAAAGCTACGGAAATTATGTTGTCGATGTGTTTAACTCTATATGTTACTGTGAAAGATCGGAATCGATGATAGTTATTTTTCGCCGGTGAATGTTTACAATCACTTAGTCACTTTGGTAAATGTTCGAAATATATTAATTTGATAATTACACTTGCCCGGTATTCCCTACACCGATGTTTTTCCTTATCTATCCCAATCGGATATTAAAATATCGAATAAATATTAAAATATTTCCACCAGAGCCGGAGATACATAGGATTTGTTAGAGCTCGAATCCTCTCAGTATACATCGGATAAAGGCTAAATTTTACGGACCCTTTATAAGACCCTTGATACCTAAACAAGGAAATTAGTCATTAAAACATTTTATCACAATTAATTAATAAATTTTACATATTTTATACTTATAACTGTACCAAATGTTTGTTAAAAAATAGTTAAAAAGTAAGTTTATCAAAATTTCATGAATCCGGGTCTGTCTAGAATGGATTTTTTTTAAAACTAGCCCATCTTATCTCTAATTGTATAAAGGAACTGTTAATTTTAAAATTCTTAACTAAAATAAAAATATTAGTGATAAAAAGATTATAAAACAGCCTTTTGTTAAATAACATTCCCTAATCCCTTGACGAGAAATTTTTATTAAACATATTTTTCACACTTTTTTCATTATTTTGTATTAATTTATCTCAAAATAAGTGAAAAATATTATATTTAGTATTTTAATAATTTGTGATTATGAAATATAGCCTGAAACATCGGTATCTTTTTTTTCGCTAAAGTCTAAATCTTCCAAATACGGCTTAATTGTAATTTAAGTTTCTTTAATTTACAAAATGAATTATTAGTAAATTTTTGAACAAAACTGAAAAGAAATTAAAACATTTTTTGGATTTTATATTTTAGTACAGATATAATTCCTAAAATATAACAGGTCCCCCCCCCCCAATTATTAGACTGTTTATTACAATTAAGAAGAAATTGTTTTGCTTACAAATACAGCTTTAGAAAAATTTATATATAAAATTAACACTGCTGCCCCATCTGCGTCAAAGGGTTAAAGTCTTTTTTTTTTTTTAAAAATTTTCCGCATGATTAAAATACCGAATGCTTCAATATTTAACTATTAACCATTTAATTTCGTTTTATCTATGAATGCATTTTTTTTCTTTAAAATATCCATTAATGGTATTTTTATCCTTTGCGCGACATCCTTGTAGAACTTGTGCAACTCAGCGCGGAAGTTTCCCGAAAGAGTTGAATCGAAGCCTCCTTTATTTTTCCTCCCTTTTTTTCTCTCCAAAAATCAAGCACCATAGCACCCAATCTCCTACAGAATACACCACAGAACGTTTCCCTTCTTTCAACGACTTCCTTGAAGAAAAAGAAGAAAAAAAGTTCTTCGCCTGAGCGATCGTTCGTTCAGGTGTGCAAGAATTCTTCAGGTCCACACAGGAGGTTACGGAGAAGTGTTTGTGGCGGCACAGAAATTGTTTAGCCGAGGGAGATGCTGCAATGGCAGACGTAATGATAGGTGATCGGACCACAAAAACAACTCCCGCGTAACGATGTTATTGACATGATTATCGCTTCTTACAACGACGACGCTTACCAGAGGCACAAGATGAGCGTGTGAACTTTTTTATCAGCAAAAATTTTAAAAAAAGCTGCTTCACACACTAAAAGAGTGTGTTGTGTTACCTGTCAAACAAAATGTTCTGGGACAAATTACAGGGTTAGTCTAAAGATTCCATCCGGTTTCGAAAGATTATTTTAACGAGTATCCGATGTTCAAAGACGGGTGATATTTAAAAATATATATTCTCTTACAAAGTTACTGCTAAACTGCACGACAGCCCATAGAAGGCCTACTGTGTCCATCTCAGTTTTCTTGATCTTGGGCTCTGGGGTGCAGGAGCAGATGTTCCGGTTAGGTGGTCAGCCGAGCGCGTAACCCCCAGTGTTTAGTTCCCAAGCATGCTTGGTACTCATTAATCGACCCACTGAAGGGATGAAAGGCTGAATCAACCTTGCCCACCCCGAGGATCGAACCCAGGACCTGTGGCACGGGAGCGTGAAGCGTTACCAAGCAGCCACCGGACGTTCAAAGTTACTGCTGCATACTATAAATGTCCTATGTTTGCCTCTTGGTCAGCCGGCACACGCCCTAACGGCAAACCAGTTTCGTCCCTATGGTCACTAATGTTCAACGTGCGCACCTTTGGTCTTTCTTCCATGCATCCCAGCTGTGATCCAGTGTCCTTCCTACGTTCACTAATGTTCAGTGTGTACACCTATGGTCTCCCGGTACAAATCCCAACTATAATCTAGTTTCGTCCCTGCGTACACTAATGTTCAATGTGTACACCTTTGGTCACCCGGTACACACCCCGAAAGGTTTCCGTCCATACCATTAATAATATTCTATGTGTTCACCTTGCACGCATCCCAACTATAATCCAATACTGCTCATACGTTCAGCATATAATAGAAGCAAATATTACTGAACTTGTGGATGAAACTGAATTGCCGTTGGGTTGTGTGCTACCGATTGACCAAAGGGACATGCTGTAAAGATATGTTGTGTATAATAAAAACTTTGTAAATAATGTTCTATGCATTACCTGCCTTTGTTCTAATAGCTTATACTTGTGAATAAACTGTCCTTTGAAACTGGATAAATGATATAGGCCAATATGGTCTTGCAAGTGGAAAATCTTGAAAAATCAAGATGCCGTGGGAACAAAATTTATCTGTTCATGCGATGGACCTAATAGTTGGTAACTATTTACATTGTCCGGTGCATGTTGACTCATAGACTGGCGGATGTCCCATATGAAAGATTTGTTGAATATCTTGACTTACATCAACAAATGCCGACAATCAGTGAGCATCGTCAAGTTATATGCTTAAAGTTTTTTTTTTCGTTATATTTTTACACAAATTAACAAATGTCAAATATCAATCTGCAGTAACAGTGAATTTTAAAACTGTATTTTTCTTAAACATCATTATTTCCCAATCACATCAGAAAATGTTGACATCCAGCATGCACTAAAGGTGAATGTTAAATAATTATTATTCTTTAATATCCTTATTTCTCAATCACACCAAAAAATATCGTAATTTAGTTGAAGTTGAATATTGAATTTAAAAAAAAATTGTTACTCATTTACGTCAATCATTTGCATAATCACTATGTAACAGTCGAAATTTACCGGACAATGTCGACATTCACTTTCAGGATAACATGTCAACAAAATATTGCACACAAAACCTTGTATCTGTACTATGTTAAACATTTCACCGCTGTTAAAAACACTCGGTTGACAGTTCTTAACTTTGAATCTGAGACAGAAATCAAAAGAATTGTTTTGTCGGATTTAGATGAGCTCGTCTTCGTGGAGACGAGCTCATACAATAACAGAACTAACTAACTTGTAATGCGTATAATTTCTACATTTAGCCCAGTATAACAATAGGAATTTTGACTACTGGTATAATATTTGTCAGCATTGATCCAGCCCGAAGCAGTATAATCAACTATACCCAACTCCATTGTTCTTGTCGGAAATGAGCCGTTTACTCTCCAAGCCAGCTACTATTAAGTTCAAAAACTGTATTTTGCAGATACTGCTTACGTGATTTACGTGATACTGCTTAACAAGATCATTTCTTATCCACAAAAAAAAAAAAAAAAAAAAAAAAAAAAAAAAAAAAAAATTAATGCATGCCATGTTTACTAGACAATTCAGGACTTGATCCTGGTAGCTTTGTTAAGCAAATATATGATACACTTATTGCCATTTTATAGTGGTAATGAACATAAAAGGGATTAATGTGGGAGTGGGACAGGTTGTAGATGTTTCTAATATTAACATATAACATTTGATCCAATTTTTACAAAACGTAAAACCGTTGGTCTCGAAACTGTGGAGTCCAAACCTCCATGACCCACTTTTACCGATGACTGGTTGTGGCGGGATTAGTTTTTACAAATTGATTTCTGTGGCTTTCAACGAATTGCATTAATTTAATTAAAATTTTCATCATTTTATAATAGCCAAGCTGTCTTTGGCGACCAGTTTGGTCAACTTTTATTTTGTGCACCAAATTATCAAATATTCCAACCAAATTATCTTGTATAATAAACTTCAATGGAAACCAAGCCGAATGCTCAGCACAACTGAATTTTAATATTCAAATTTTTCAACCCTACCTCCAATCCTAACACCTTAACTAATTTTTAGCACTATATTAATCAAGCTTTTTTCATTGTTTAGGTGTTGCCCGTGGTTTTGCCCAGCAGAAGTACTTTTAATTTCAATTTTAACAATTTTAAAGATATGTCTACTAAATTGTAAACGTTCTTGTATTGAATTTCAGTAAAAATTTAACATCTGTTTGGTAGCCATTAAATCACACAAACCACCATAGTTATGAGTTCGGAACATTTGAGCATAGAAGTATTGCAGAAGTATCTATATGTATATATATATATTTCTCTTACACGTCGACAAAAAAAAGCCTCATTACAACTCCCCGAATGGCAACGCTAGAAAATCGACCAATGATTGCCGCTAAAAATGTCGCATGCCAAATCTAACTGAGATGGCTCAACATATAGCGCTTTTAAAAACGAAAACTGAAATAACCAGACAGAGCATAAGCTAGGCAGGAGTGAGTAGTCTTTGTCGATAGATCTCTATTTTAGTATTTTGTCGAAAGCGCTTTTTTTCACGAACTTATATATTACGAATTTATTTGACGATTTTTGATTTATATCACGAATTTATTTGTTTTACTAGAATTTATTTGTTTATGCAGGTTTTTCCATTGCAATTCACTTATTTCAATTTTTAATAGACTTAATTATAGACAAAATAACGATTCAAAATAATAAAACGATTCATAAAAGATCAGACACCGATAAAAATAACTTTATCTTAAAATGTAACGTAAATTTGCATTATTCTAGTAATAATAATAATAAAAACAATCCCCCTAAACTCTTAATTTAGAAATCAAGCAAAATCAAAAATGTAATAATAACAATACAGGTAATTTTAACCTTTAAATTAAGGAAATAAAAATATTTATATAAAAACATTAACTTTATGACTTATATCAATTTTATGCTGATGACAACCAAACCAATATTAAAATTACGGTGGGAAAATCGGATCCTACCATGTGATTTTTCCAGCCAATAAAAATGTATTGACAAGAATGGAAAACTGCGACACCATCATTTTATATATAGTAAGATAACTAACTATAACTAACTAACTATTCAACAACACTACATAAATTATTACTTAAAAGACAATCTAACAAATTATATCTAAATAAATTTTTAGCGTATAACTAATTTTTTAACCCTCCTTAAATTATTACTTTTTTTTAAAAATATTTTTTAACCGTCGTTGAATAGCCGACCCAATTTTATGGGTTTACGACTACTAATGTTCAACTCCGTAGCCTTGTAATTTTTAACCCAATCCAGAAGACAAGGGAACTCCTGGATCGAGTATTGGGAGAAATTTGCCTTCGTGGAGGACTTTTTGATGGAGCTAACCCGCATTTGCGTTACATGGAGAGGAAGACCACGAGAACCTCACATGTTTAACCTGAGAGGCAAGGTGACTCTTACCCATGACCACTACCACTGAGGATATTTCACATCAGCATTGTGGCCGGTGCAAGCCGGATGCGGAATCCGTATCGACTGGGATTCGAACCCGGTTCGCCTCATTGGAAGGCGAACGCTATGCTATGTAATCAAACGATGTAATGAATTAACTTTGACACGAAAACAAATAAGGATGCTAATAAAAAAAAGCCTTCTGTAGCCCAACCTAACTCAAATAAATGGAATATCCTTTAATTTCACTTTATGTAACAGATTTACATAGAAGTAATATTAAAAAATAAAGATATGCATTTAATTGCTGTAGCAATATAAAATTCACTGCATTTAAACCTAGATTTTAACCTGAGTTTTTATCAATTAATAATTAATAAATAATTTGAAAATATTAAGTTTGTCGGATGGAAGTGTTTTATTTATATTTTTCTTTTTTTCTTCTTCTTTACTTTTTGAGTGATGCTTGGGCATAATCCTTCCTTGTGAATAAGGGGGTAAAAGAGCAAAGTATTAAACCCGGTATTGTTCCAATGCAATTCTATACATATCCCATTCAGTCGGATACAATGATAATTCTCAAGAAAATGTCACTGCTGACCACTTAAATGTGACCTTTAACCTTCCCACCCACAAGATCTTAGATGTTGCACTTCATCTCTCTTGGGGGGGAAAGAAAGTCCACCTACCTCTGACGCGAGAGAGAATCAGGTGACGTGTGGAGATGCGCCAAATCACCCCTCACCCGACTTTGATTGCCCCTACTATGCCCACGCGATAGATCTGGAATGGGCCCTGAAGAGATAGAAAGGACCAAGACATTGATCGGCTCTCTTGCTATTCCTTTATCTCAAGTTATAAATCCCAGATTTGGCGATTACTTGCTCTTTTTGGCTACTTTTGATATAAAAATTGTGGAATCTAAATTTATTTGATGGATGACATTTGAATCTGTCAAGATTAAAACTGATAACCTTCTGGATCATATCATGTTTTAAGAGTAAAAGCAGATACCACCGGTTCTTTTTAAAATGATTATCGCATGTTTTGTTTTTGAGTAATCTGAACTATTTGACTATTTACTTTTCAAATCCTAATCAAACCTTTTTAGTGGAGTTTTAATTTTAAAAGTGATACTGAAACACGTAAGCAAGTTTTTTTTTTTTTTTTTTTGAATCGCATTTTTCTAAAGAAAGAATCACTCAAGTTTGTCTTTAACATAATTTCTTTAGAAAAATGCGATTAGAATTTTTTTTTTTTTTTTTTTTTTTTTTTTTTGCAGAAATGAGTACAATTAATGAGTCCTGTAGTACATAGATTTACGCAGAGTCAAATTTTGTTTAGATTTTCAACTGAAAGTTTAGTTAAAAATCAAAATTATTTGTATTATCTACTCTCCAAATTAGTTATACAAAAAGTAATTCTGCAAAATCAAACAATTCGCAACGTTATAAATTTGATGCAAACATGAATTAGATGCTATGTTGAGCTATATTTAACGTTTGAGAAGAATCACAGTATCATATAATTAAGTTAATAAATGAACGTTTAACTACAAAGAAACATAAAAGAATAAGTACAATTCAAGGATAGAGCGTTCGCCTTCCAATAAGGTAACACAGGTTCGAATCCCAGCTGTGGCCGGTTGATACGAATTCTGCTTCTGGCTCGTACTGACCACAGCACTAACGTAAAAAATCGTCAGTGGTAGACGGTTTGTGAGTTAGAATCCCCTTGTCTGCCGTTAGACTAACCGTGAGAGTTTTTCGTGGTTTTTTCCCCATGTAACGCAAATGCGGGTTTGTTCCATCAAAAAGTTTTCCGCGAAGGCTTGCCTGTCCCAATGCTTGGTCTAAGAGTTCTCTTGTCTTTTGGATTGGGTTTGAAATTACATGGCTACGGAATTGAACATTGAGATAGTCTTTTTAATTCAGAATTGGGTCCGCTGTTCTACGCTTATTTTAAAATTAAATAAAATTTACCTGATAGAAAATATTCGCATAGTTTTTACCAATTGAAAAGGGTAATTGTCTAGTTGTTCTAAAGAAAGACGGATATTCAATACTATTTTCAAAATTGCTAACTTTAATGTAGTTTACATTCAGCCGAATTTTAAATTAATTTCCTATTTCTGTAAAAATTGATTATAATGCTTTCAACAATAACTATAAAACCATAAAAGTATAAACTTGTTAAAGTATTTTATAAGAGTAAAGGAGTAAAAAAATACTTCAAAACTAGCTTTAGTTATTTATAATGAGAAGAATATCGCAATCGGTCATGAGGACTAAAAAGGATCAGACGTATTTTCGTATTTATTGTTAAATTTTAAAGAGATATATTTTAAAAACGGATAACTTTTAAAACGAGCAACTTTTTTTTTCAATTAGAGCAATAATTATTTATTTAAAAAAGATCAATACATGTTGCCGCATTGATGTTGATAAATTTTGCTGAAAACTGAAATTTGTTTGTTCTTAATATTTAAAACAGAAAACATAGTGATTAGGATTACCAGAAGCAAAAATATTTTTTCGAGAAAATGGAACAATATTTTAAATAAAATACTTTGGGAGGCGACTCGAGCAATTTTTCCCCTTTAAATGTAATGCAATGAAAATTTTCTTTGGAGTTTAAATACAAGTATCCTTTTTTATTTTATTCTTATTTATTATTTTATTAGTATTTATTTTTTTTTATTTCGTCGTTGAACAGCCGACCCAATTTTGGGTTTACGACTACTATTGTTCAACTCCGTAGCCCTTGTAATTTTGAACCCAATCCAGGAGACAAGGGAACTCCTGGATCAAGTATAAGGAGAAGTTTGCCTTCGTGGAGGACTTTTTGATGGATCTAACCCGCATTTGCGTTACATGGAGATCAAAACTACGAAAATCTCTCACGGTTAGCCTGACGGTAAGAGGACTCTAACTCATGACCCATCTACCACTGAGAATATTTTTGCGTCAGCACTGTGGTCGGTGCGAGCTAAGTGCGGAATTCATAGCGACCAGCCAATGCTGGGATTCGAACCCGGTTCACCTCATTAGAAGGCTCTATCCCCTAAGCAACCTCGGCTCAAAATATCCTTTTAGCAAAATAGATGTGTTGTAAACTTTAAAACTCGTTTAAACTTTTTTTTTTATCTCAGTTAAAAATTTCGACGTCAAATATTTTTTCTCTGTTAATGATTCAACAGAATAAAAAGCTGTCTCCTGTCAAAAAAATATCAAAAAATTGCACTTTTAGTAGTAAAAAAATTTTTTTAACTGTTCAATAAAGTATGTTTCGTCAGTGCTCGTATCATTTAAACCTATTAATTCATACGGGTCTGCAAATGTGAACAAACAAACAACCAGAATTAGATATGAAGTCCAAATTCCGATTTCACTCTCGACTTCCTGATGCCGTTTTTTCTTCTTTATATTATTTTATTTTATACTTTTCACCTCTCTCTCTCTAACGTTGAGAGATGTCGAAGTTAGTTCCTGTTGGATGATTGCCAATAAAGCTTTAAACATAGCATGGAATGATGAATCCCATGCTAATAAACCCAAGAGCATTCATGTGTAGGAAAATTAGTCGGAAGTAAATGATTTCTCTCTCCCTGGGATTTATTGGCTTCTAAAATATATTCTCACCTCACTTTTAGCTTCATTTTGTGTAATATCTTCTTGTTGTTCTTCTTATAGGTTTTCTATGACAAATGTATATTCTGTGTGTGTGGCGTTTTTAAAAAGTACTTATTTTTGACTTTCGTTTTTTAAAAGTGCTAATTTAGGGTTTAAGTGCTTATTTATGTTTTTTAAAACTTCTTAAAAGTGCTTGTTTTTTGTTTTCATTATTTTAAAAGCACATAAAGGTACTTTTTTTTGGGGGGGGGGTTGTTGGATGTTTGTAAAAACTGGTTCATTTTCTTAGTTTGAAACTTTAAACTTTTTGAAACTTTTTAATTAGTTCCAACCTTATGTTCGTTTTGTAATCGCTTGTTGCAGTTGTTCATACAGATGTAAAGAGTAATTTTAAAAATTGCAGCACAAATTGAAAACTTTAAACAAATTTGTTGTTCAATTTTTTTTAAATGCCCCTTTAAATTATTTCTTGCTAGAATCGAATCATGTTCGTCTGTGTATATTTTATAACATGGCGATGTATCAGAATTCTTATGTATTTTTCTTATTACTCTTTTTGGTTTGTGAGTTATTTTACTTATTTATTTATTAACTAGTATGACAAAATAATGTTTCCTCTCTATTAATCTTTTTTCCTGAAGATTTTGTCTATCCTTGCTAATAAAGAAATATTCTTCTAAAATTGCAGTCTAAAAGTTAGTTTTATTATTTATTTTTTAATTTTGTGACTTAGTAATTTTTTGTTTATTTATATATATTTTTAAAAAAATAATAATAATTTCTGAAAAGAATAGAGTGGAAATTTAAAAAAAATTTTTTATATTGTTATGTAATATTTGACCATGAAAGCAAATATTTCGCATTCTAAAAGTAATTCAAGAAAAAAAAATTCTAAAAGAATCGGCTATTTTCTTCCCTTCAATAAATTAATAAATCCCTTTAATAAATTTCCAATTAATAAATCGTTTTCTAAAAAAAATTAAAAATAAAAACCTTATTTTAAACGTTGTAATGCTATGAAATTATTAATTTTAAATCCTCGTATAGCAATAGTTTGTATGTTCTACAAAATTTGAAACTAATTTTAACTTCATTTTTCCACCGGAAAAATGTATCCTGAATCAACCTTTATTTTTACATTAGGATACATTGATAGCCTTTACTGTTAAATTTCCTTTAACATAAATTATATTGTATAATATTTCGTTAGTATAACAACTTGTTATTCACAGCTTATACTGTGTTTCCGCAACTTATTCAGCTAAACAGCCTACTTTTGAAAGTTAAAATTGCATCGATGATGGAGCTTTTTACTCGGTGATTTAAAAGTTTATTTAGCTGATCGACTATTTAGTATCAAAAGTTGTATTTTAAATTCTTTTCTGTTATCTAGTTTACTTTTTAAAAAAATTCTTATTATTAATTCAGTATTGAATCTTTTAATTCAAAGCGTTTGTACTAAGCATTTCTTTATAAAATCCATAAAATTACATAGAAATTTAAAATTGTAAGTTTTTTAAGTGTACTTAAAATTTTTTTTTTTTTTTTTTTTTTTTTTTTTTTTGTTTATTTAAAACGAAAAACACGGCGAACGAAACACATCCTTTCCGAAAGACATGGGAGTAATTTTCGGTGGTTATAAATGTTATTACGAAAGTGATGTCAAATAATATTCATAGACAATTCGCATGAATATTCATACATTTTCCTTTCTATATTCTTTGGTGGTACGTCTCTTTTCGTTTTAGATGTAAGTATTTTTCTCCTTCTTAGTCAACATAAAAAACATATGTTCGTAATTTTTTATGTTTGTCAGTGTGTGTCGAAAAAGTGTTTTTAATACTTGCACCAGTAAAACAACAACTGTGGCACGTATTTTCAGCAGGCGCAGAGCTTCAGTTGAAATGCGAGCATTTCAGCTAGCTGGAAAGTGGTTGAAATTTCAATGGCTGTTTAGAGAATAATTATGATTGACGCAGTCAAGAAACTACTGCAATTCGTATTGTTAGCTGGAACAAAAATCCAGTTGTAACTTGCACTCTAGTGAGTCAGTATTAGTTCGAAATATTTATTGACGCTTAATACCATTTGCGATAATATTGTTATAAATTCAGCTTATAGTGATCAAAAACAATTGAGACTTGAATTATCATCAAACACAAAACATCAGTAGAGTTTAAGTACTCTTGCTAGTCCCAAAAAGTTGAGATTTCGATAGCAACAAGAATTTAACTCCGCACGCATGGTAACGAAATAGTAAAAACAAAGAGATAAACTTCCTTCAAACATACTTTAAAACTACGCCACTGGTAAGACATTAATAATAATTAATGTCTTACAATTAATAATTAAAATAAGCAGAAAATAAAACATTAAGTCATCATTGGTATCACCTCCTGAAAATCTAATAAAAATCTTACAAATCATAAATATTTCTGCTAAAGGCACACACGTAAGTATTTAAACAAGAAAATATACTATACAATCATCGGTATCAGAACCAGTAAATCTACCAACATTTAGTTCCGGTTAACGAGATTTTTGTTCTAATTCAATTTGTTTAGTGATTAATATTATTATTTTTTTTTAATATCGTGAACCCAACGATCATGAAATATCTTTGTTGATAAACCGTTTGCCGTTTAATCGGTATCTTTATGTTGTCATTCCTCTCAACATTTCTTCGTTGGCTACTTTGTTGATATTCGCAGCTGCTATGTGTGTTGATTTTGTCGTTAAAAGATATATTACCGTTTCCCCCAATCTGCCCATAATAATCGTTTGCACTCTTTTCTTTTCTTTTTTCTTCTTTTTTTAATGTTTACTACACCATTGGCTATCTGGAAAATGACTCCCTCCCCATTGCAGCTTATTTTTATATTGACCTTCAAAATACACAAGGAAAATAACGAATAAAATAATATGGTCATCGATCTTTGTACCACAATATATGTATAAGTATATAAACTTATTCACACTTTAATTGATACAAGTATTTTTAGATTTACTTATTCACTTCCTTTCCTTCCTGCTCACTCCCATATCCTTTCCTACCATATCCCTACATCAAGAATTATTCATAGTAGTGCTTTTTATGATGACTTGTTATTCATAAATGCTTTGTTTTAAAAAATTAAAAGAATAAATTTTTATAAGGTACAGAAAGGAAAAGCGATTGGTAGTCATAGTACTGGGCCACTAATACGCGGATTTATCCATTCGTTGATTTGCTTTCGTTCTTTTCAAGTCTTTTTCTTTTTTTAGTTACTACCTACATTTACAGTAGTTTCGGTTGCTATAGCAACACGCTATGTGTGACTAATATGCTTTATAACTGTCTTAAAAATAATCAAGCATTTAAAATAAACTCGTATAAAACTCGTGTAAAAATAAACTATTAAACAAGTTAGGAATGGTTTTTACAGTGGAAAATATTGTATGAAATGAATGATTTTCAAATTTCAATGAATGATTTTCAAATTAGGGGCATTTTTTTAAACAGAAATCGTTTTAAAAGTAAAATTAAAATTGATCATTGTTGGCGATTTACATTGACTCTTGTACCTGTCAGTATCAATATTAAATTAACACACAGACCTTCGGGGAAGAATATTTTTCGAAGTCTCCGTGGTGATATGAAATTATGCTTTTTAAGAAAAATTTTTGTTTTCTTAACTGCTGTTATTTTGCAACAGTTACTCATAACTGCTAGGTCAAGTAAGCCTATCTATAACCAGCTCTATCTATGCTTATTCTGCGTATTGAATTCCGTAATAAAAAATATTTTTTAGTCGGACATCAAAAATCTCTCAAATTTGAAATCCACCATTTTAATTAATTATTTGTTATTTATATTTATCATACATTTTTGAAGTTTTAGCAATTTATTACTTTAAATGTATAAATGTGTTCAATAGAAGTATGAATAATTTGCGTAAATTTCTTTCAAAATTATAATTAGAAATTTAAATAATTCCGTTTTATATTATATTCCCCTTATACTCATTTTTTTTTCTATTTACATTTATATATTAAACATCGCGAAATCATTTGAAGAGCTAATAAAAAGGTTTGGCCAACGTCAAACATCCTAAAGGTAGAAACACAATCGTTAATTAGTAGTTATTAAATCAAAATTATTTTTTAAATGAAGAGTTGAGGTAATATGAAATTGTAACATAATTAGCTATAAAAGGGTTGGGAAAGGAAAATTAGCGAGAAAAAAAAGTCTGAATTATTTTCTACTGCTAAAAATTTAAAAAAAGTAAATGCCTAAAAATATTTTGTAGCAAGTTTGTCCAAAAAAAATAATATTTATGAGAATTTTTTATCTTTTTTATATCCTTTTAGGCATTATTATGTTGAAATGATTTATTAAACTTAGTAATTTAAATAAATACTAAAAATAATGAATAAAAAATGCTTTTTTTCTTAATACTTTTTTTGTCTTTAATAACTGAGTAGAAAATGTTTTTGATAGATGGCGCTGACGGCTATTAAGTTGACTCCCCACAAGCTCTTAGGTGTTTAGATCACTTTTGATAGTCGATATTTTTATTATTTAATATTGTTGATTTGAATATATTCGATTAGAATGCGCAAGCATTAAAATGGTTGCCACGGGAAAAAATGAACAATATAGTTGCTTTTAGTAGCCTAAAGCATGAAAATAGTTGCCGAAAAATGGTTGCCTAAATGAGAAAAAAGATAAGACTAAAATTTTATTAAATGACTTAATTGTCATATACCATGATCCATTTAGTCAAGTTGGTGGCAAATATGATAATTTTTATGTAAACATTAGGATTCTAGCACTAAATTTTTATATCAAAAAAAAATTTTATATCTGCTCAAAATTAAATACTTTTAAATACTAAAAAATATTTTTTCATTAACAAAAAAAAACATGCTTTTTCTAAAAAGTTTTTAGTGTAACCAATAATTGATTTAGAAAATATATATTGTGAAAAGTGATTATTTAAATTAGAAATTCACTCAGTGTAATATCGTATTAAAAATTGAGTTTTTTAAAATCATGCAGAATTTCGAAGCAATAACTGTTGAAAAGGTGATTAAGAAACAAACTAGATTCACAATGGAATCTGTGCAAATTGAGCGCATTAAAAGTGATGACTCAAATTTGCAATTCAACATTTTTTTATTCTTTAAGAAAAAAATTCATTGTGTTCAGAAGCTACCGTATGCCCTGGTTGTCAACCCAATTTATGCTTAAAAAAACATTGCTAGGATCACAGAAAAGTCTACCAATAGTCTCCTTTGCCAGAAAATAGTTGCTTTTTTAGACTTCTCAGGCAAAAAAAGTTGCCATGGTTGCCTCGGGTCGAAAATAGTTGCAAACAGTCGCATTTTAGTCGTCTGTGGTAACACTGCATTAAGTAAATTTGATTCTTTATATAATCTTAAAGATCCATATACTTTTTATTTGCTATAATTAAAAGTTTGTTTTTGTTAGTTTGTTATGATCTATTTTTTACGAATCCCCGAGCCGTTTCGATTGCACTCAACAAGTGCCCGTTTTAGACAAACCTCAAATATTTTATTTTTCACAACACAGTTAACCGATGAAGTCATCACCTGTTACTTAAGGTTAAGGAACTTACTGACATTTATTTTAAAACCACTTACCATCACTGAAAGAAAAAAAAAACTTAGTTGATATTTTAAATTTTTTAACTATTGCGGGTTTGTTAGTTAAAGAAGCTTTTTAAAAAACCAGTTAGTGATTGTGAAAAAGAGCGTAGCGGACATAGTCGCTCAACTGTTTTCTATTTTTTAGCTCCCCTGAACCGCGTCTCCTCGTTCTCGCCTTATCTACGCATCTTCTATTAGCACGATTAAATGCTTGTTCCGACAATTTTTAAACTAAAAAATCCACTATAATTCAATATTGCTAGTGATAATACTCTCCAAAGCAAGACATTTCTAAAATAGTCCCCAAAAAAAACATTTCTTGACCAAAACGATTTGAATACCATAAAAACTTTTAAGAGTATCTTTCAGTATAGAGAAAGGTTGCCTAAATCGTACCATTTTTCACATTTAAATATTTATCAGGCACAAATCACTGACAATTATATAAAATATATTAATAATAAAATATAGTTATTAAGCTACTTCATTATTTTTTTGGTAATAATATTTATGCAGTAAGCACTGAAAATTGTTTTCGCAAAGTGGGCAAATGGTACGATTTAGGAAACTGTCTACATAATTCGTACCGCCTGTTCCTTAAATCGTACAACCTTAAAAATTTTTAGTATATATGAATAAACGAATAAGTAGACCACGTGTAACTCAAAACAATTTTTAATAGTATAATTAAAAATGTGATATAAATTTTTTGAACTGTTACAAGCATAGTAGCATTATAAGTCTATGAAATGTTTATGGAACATGAGGTTCTGTGCTTACAAAGTTCAAGCATAACTTTTATATATGTTGCTTTTAAGACTTCATCTTTTTGGTATTTAACCAACTTAGTTATTAGTTATTAGAAATGGAAATTAATTAGTTATATTGAAGTGCAACTTAAAAGGTACCGGGACAGATCAAATCACATTTTTAATGGAATTTTTATTTTGTTCAATTAATTAATAAGTATGAAAAAAACAATTTTTTTTTAAATTCAAAATTTTAAAATAAAATTATCTTTCTTTATTATGTTTGAACATATTACGCTTAATTACTATAAATTTATAAATAATACATATGTATGCATTAACCAAACTTTGATTTGTCTTCAGTTCAAACTATTCAATTTTCATAATAGACAAATAAAATAAAATTCAAATATCTACATTAATTATTAAAGCAATTCTCTAAATTTTTTTTTAAAAAAAATGTGACCCACTTAAAAAATTAACATATATTACTTTCATTTCAAACTTTTAGTAGATCGGGAAAATTTAGAGGGTATTACACTATAGAAAAAATACATTTCTACAATATAATTAATAATGTGAAAAAAAGCGTTTAGTAATTTTTTGTCCTTACTTATAAATTAAAAACTATGAAGGATTGCTAATTCTAAAAGCGAAATAAAAATATTATATTAATAGAAATTATTTCGAGGTAGCAATTTCGTCCAGCAATTTAAGGTTATTCGAAATACATATTGTAGTTTGTGTAAAAAAATTGTAAAAGAATTTTAAATACTGGTCTCTATTTGTGACTCCCCAGTTTCTTTCTAAGTAATGATGATAATTTTTTTAAAATCAATTATGATGATTTGTAGTTAAATTCGTTACCCTTTTTACCAATATCACATATAAAATCGTTATGGTTGCCATTCAGCTGTTTTATTTTTGATTATAGTTTATAAACAGTTTTTTTTTAAAATTTACTAGCATAAATTACTTTAAAAAGAAAACTTTAATGCTCCTGGTACTTTTTTCCTTAAATATAAATCAACGAAAAAACTTAAGCTCAGAAAATATATATTAACAGTATTAAAAAATGTTTCAGCTTGATAACCTTTAAAAAATAAATGTTTGCTAAGAATTGCTACTTTTTATAAATTTTTTTTTTAATAACTGAGTATGCATAAAAAGAACGTTAATTACAGACTTAATTTTTTTTTTAACTTAGACTGTTTTTATACTTAAAAGGATAAAATATTTTAAGTAAAAAAAATATACTTAAAATTAAAAAAATTACATTTTAAATTTTAAAAAATACTGTTTGATCTTAATGTATATACCGCTAGATGATAATTTTTTTTTAAAAAATTAAGTCCTTTGGCGGTGATTAATATTAGAAAAGTGCTCTGGGGGTTGGAAAACTGAACTAAAAAACTGAAATAATATTTTTTTTATATAATCTGAGTTATTTAAGATACAACATATTTTTATTTTTGAAAGGCATTGTTATTGAATTTAATATCGTTCAATAAATATTTTGCACTTCAACGCTTTGATATTATTAGTTTCTTGGAACTAATAATTTCATTTAAAAATAGATATTATGATTAAAATCTCCTAAATTATTTTAACTGATGATTACTTCAGGTACAATTGTTGATTTTTTTTATGGAAATAATAATTTTAACCTACAATTTTCTTCGTTCAATTGAATATTTATTCCTGGAATATATTTTAACAGAGGCTATTTCAAATTCACTATGTGTAAAATAGTACATAAGGTTACAGCCATGCTTTGTATTAACATTTTTATTAATGATTTGCACACAATGAAAAAGGTTACACTTATTTTATTAGTCATTTTCATGACATTGCGATTTATTACATTGTATGTACGAGGGCAATTCCAAAACAAGGGTCTCATTTTCTTTCTTTTAATTTATTCTTCAGATTGTATAAACCCCGTTTATTTTTTAAAAATATTAAATTTTTCTATAATCAATAGCCCCTTTGTCTATACATTTTCGTTGACTCTATGACAGTTTTTTAAATAGTCATGTCATACCAGCTACCCATCACGTTTTTACATTGAGACATATCTTTCACGTCATCAACGGAGACTATAAATTGCCTTCCCACCCAATATTCTTTGAACTAACAGGTTGTAATCTTTGAGTGTTCGGACCTATAGGCTAGGTGTTTGTTATTACAATTATTACAGGATAACGATAAAGGTCAATGTTTTCTTAAGGATTTGGAAAAGAGCTGGTTTGTTTCGGGTATAGAAAAACTGAAAGAGCGTTAACAAAATTTGCGGTGACAAATAATCAAATTTTTACAAAATGATTTAATATAAACTAAAGGATTTTTTCCTCTAAAATATGGATATTATTTCATGAATCTCTTTCGTATGCATTGAACTTATCAAGTAATTGAGAAATTGTAAAAATGTTTTAAAAAAAAGAAGAAAAAAGCAGGTTAAGTATTATTTTTGTAGATTTTAGAAAATGGCCTTTAAATAGAATTACCAAATCAAACGATAATTTTTTTTCAGTATCTTATAGACCACGATAAAGAAAAATTAATTTATGAATTTAGGTAGTTTATATTACTTTTTTTATACTATAACAGGTACTGTGTTGTGAAAATGTAAGAATCTATGTTAATCTAGAAACATGCGGAAATGAACTTAAAAATAAAATAATTAAAATATTTCGTGCTATCAAAAAGGATTTTACATACTTTCAAGGCAATTCTTAAGTCCTATTAACCAATCATATGAACCTAATTGGTAAAAAAAAGAAGAGAATCTTGCTACAGATGCAAATTTTATTATGTAATTTTTCCTCTAATTTTTACTAACCTTCTACATCAAACGGAAAAGTTAACACATCGTGTTTTTTCCTCCTCGGTCATTTTTCCTCTTAATAAATCCGCATTGAGAAAATTATGTTTACACTTCAGTAGTATTTTCCAGAAGGCTTTTGAGTATTTAAGTTGTTTTGATTATTTTATATAATAGTTTAATATAAATTTTATGTTTAAAAATCAATTTCTCATAAACTATTCAACCGATTTTGCTCAAATTTTTGTATTTTGCCATTTTAAATTACATACTTTAAAATGATGCAGAAAAAAAAATTTAATATCTTTCAATTTAAAATTTTCTCGACTATCATCAAGGAAAATGATTTAAAAAAAAAATATATATATATATATATTTGCTAAAAGATATTTTTTGCATCTTTGGTTAAGCGAATTTTATAATTGTGTGCAAAAATGTTTCAATTTCTTAAAAAAAATTTTGAGATGAGGCGAAATTTCGGATCGCTCTCCTGACCAAACTAATGGAACCATATTTCCCAGATTGCGGGGGTATTCAGAGAAAATTCGTTTTTTTTTTTTTTTTTTTTTTTTTTTTTTTTTTTTTTTTTTCTGATTTTGTATCTTAAAATATTGTATACACTAATTAATTAACATATTTGAGGTCACCCCCTCGAACTTTTAGATTTGAGTCCTAGAACGTAAAAATCCGATCATTAAAATCAAAAATTTATTCTTTGTGGTCCATTTTTTTTTACTTTGCACACTGTACTGCCTGTTTTTCTCTGTCCCGCAGTGGACTGATCGTTAAGACACGGTTCCCAGCAGATCACCGAAGTCCAGCATCACTGGCTGCGGTTAGTGTGCGGGTGGGTGACCCACTTGGATCAGTCTGCGTAGGGACCGAGGGTGTGCGGTATTGGTCCTCGTTAAACTGTGCTACCGTAAAGTGCTCGACTTCGCGTGCAGGTCGTTGGGCTACCGAAGCGGGGGTGCCACCCTCTCTGCAGAGGATCAAAATTGTGATGGCATGTCTTCGGATCATCCTCAGGGATGCTTCCCAAACCGTCGCCAATAGCCCATTGTGCAGCTCTAGTGCGACGTAAATGAAACTACAACTACAACAACTAAGCCTGTTTTTCTCTGTACTGTAGATCTGTTAACTTTTTAAGTTTTGGATTTTGTCTTACTAGATTGATTGAAAAGAATAAAAAAATAGAAAATGTTTTGACAGTTATTATAATTTTTTGTATCATAATATATTATTATTATTTATTATAATTTTGCCGAATCCAATTTACCAATAATATTTTGTGTATTGATATTAAATCCCAAAAATGATTTGGAAAATTCCTAAATAAAATAAAGCTTATAATTTCCTTTTTTATTAAAAAAACAAACAAAAAGAAAGCAGTTAAATCTTAAAATGTGAAGAATAAAAAATTAATGTCTAGAAAATTAGTTTTTTTTTCTCTCTATTTTCTAATATTGGAATTTGAAGTAAAAAAAGTAGTTTTAAATTTCATAACTCTCTACAAATTCTATGGTTATGGTGATTTATTTTTTATTCACTTATTTTTGTTCGAGTTTCGTGTTATTAAAAGATGGGAACTAAGAAAAATAAGAAACTTAGTTTGACTCTCTACGATTCCTGTAGTCGTAGCAATTTCTTTATTTATTTTTGTACAAAATTTGCCTTGACATTGATTTTGCGAATTGAAAAGCTAAATAGAAACTTTTTGTGACTTTCTATTATTTATTGCTACAACGATTTTATCTATTTAATCATTTATTTTGTATTAGAATATTATTTAAATACTAGCGGAACAATGTATTAAAAAAAATTTTTTTTACATTATTTTTATAGATAATCACATAATGTTAATCATAAATTTAATCAAAAGGCATATTTTTCTTATAATAATTATATTAGTCTAAATATCTTGATTTAAATCTTGTATCTTGAAATCTAAATATCTTGAAATTAAAATAAAATTCTTCTTTTTAATAAAGTTGAAACCAACGTAGCGATGTAATAAGAAAAATTTTTTAACAATATTTCTGTATACATATTCATCATTTAAAGCGTAATTCAAGTTTATATATATATTCACATAAATATATCAGTAAACAGTTTGACTATAATAATTAACATTGTTAATTTTTATTAATATAAAATAATAATAAAATTGAAGCAAATGAAGCAGTGTTGTCAGTCTCTTAGCAATATTATGTCTATTATATTCATTTGATGTTAACATTAGCTTATAATTTACAAAGCCATCGCCAACAACATTTTAAAATTAGAGATTTTATTACGATTGCCATTTATACCGTCCTCTAATCGTTTTCACCGCAATGCTCGCGAATTCAGGGAAAAGCTAGAAAAAGGATAAAATCCCTTCTAGTATGTTGCACAGTGAAAGCAACTTTTTTTCCATTGCTGTCTTGCTCAGCGAGTACATTATTAAAATAATTAGACGGATTCATTTTTTTTTTAAGTATCTACCAGTTTTTATTGGAAAAGCTATTATTCTATAAATATATTTAGTAGTTTAATTGGTATAAAGTAATCGATAAGAAGAAAAAAAGAAAAGGAAAAATTAGGAATTAAGATAAATATGATCTTTTATTTTATTTATTTATTTTATTATTATTATTATTTTTTTGAAAAACTTTTGAACTCCAAGTTTAAAAATGAGGAAAAGGAAACAATTTGAAAATAAATTTGGTTTTGTTAGCGTTTGGAAAATGCTGCAATAATGTCAGGTTATATAACTATTACTTAATAATAATTAGGAAAACCTAAAAATATTATTTTGTTGAATACATTTCGTATAGAAAAGCTTTTTGTTTTTGTGAAAATTTGTTAATTTTGTTAAATTTGAAGTAAATCATATTCAATTAGGTAAGCATAAGTCCCTTACATTTTGAAATTTCCCATTAAAAGCCGTGTTTTATTGATTTAATAATGGTGTATTCTCAAGACAATGAATTTTGATCATTTTTTTTACTGCGATGTTGTTTTTTTTTGTAAGAAATTTATAACAATGACAACTTTTCAAATCTGTGTTTCCGTCTATTAACTTTTGTTAATAAAAGTTTTTTGATGGATTTTGCTAGAAGTATAGTTCAAAAGATTTGGATGGTCAAAATTAAACACAAATCAACAACAGGCTGCAACTACACTCTAAAACAATTCGTTTTAATTCAGTTTCGGTTCCACTATTAAAAAAAAAAATTTCGTAATAACGTCACCTTAAACCATAAAACGGTTCAAAATTGCAGCACTCGTCCATAAAATGTTAATTTGAACCCATTTGACTCACAGTATCGTCCAATCGAGTTTAAAGAATACGATAATACGGTTCAAATTAACGCCATATTAAGGTTGTATGATATCATGGTTCAACACGTTCGTGAATTTCTAATAGTGTAGCTACTTTTTCTAAGTGAAATATCAATGCTCCTACTTTTTCGAAATTGTTTGGTTGACAAATGTTTTGCTGTTCTCGATTTATCTCTTCGAGCCTAGAGTGTTAGCGACTTTGATAAGTAATAATTAATGTGCCATCTGCTACGATGCGTGGCAGCAAATACGTTTCAAACATACATCATGCTGTTACCCGGGGTTTCTTCTACAAATAATGTTGTCTGCTTTACTATCGGTTGTGATAAAAACATTGCGCAATATCACCCTTGGCGACGATCATGCAAATTGTTAACGAAGAGGTTACGTGGAATGATGCCATCTCTGTGGTCTTAAATATTTTCTTTTTTTAGTTCAGCCCAAAACAAAGAGACTCAATGGCTTCTTAGTGCTTTTTCATAACTATTTCGAATTTTAAAATATTTTTTCGTTTATCTCATTAAAATTAGCCTCTTCTCCTATTGCAAATAAATATAACCGATACTTTTATTAAAATTCATTTTTATCTTTTGCTAGTAATATTTATTTCTGCCGTAATAATTATTTTTTGAATCGATTTTCTAACTTATTTAATTTAAACTAACCATCTTCGGTGACCAGCTTGTGCAAAATGTTCGTGTACAACACTTAACTATTATAACTGTAATGGTAACTAAACCGAATGCTATATAACTGTATTAAGTATTCTAATTCTACAATACCTCTTCCAATCCTAACACCTTAGTTAGTTATAAACAAAATATTAAACACTTTTTTTTCACCGTCTTGGTGTTGTTCGCGGCTTTGCCTGCGCAAAAGTATTTAGATTTCAATTTTAACTATTTTCAAGAGATGTCCGCGATATATTTAAAGTTTTTTACTGGATTCATTATCACTGGAGATTCATTATCATTGACTTCTGTGCCAGAGTCGCTCTTCTTTGTTTTCTATAAATCTACTTCATAAAATTCGTTAAATCACGAAATTCGGTAAATAGGGGTTCGTTAAACCGGAGCTCGACTGTAGTAGGCAGCTAATTCCATCATGAGAAAAGATAGAAAAGTCATCCAAATGCTCATAAAGTGTTGTACTTTTTCAAGCGCCTTTCGAACCATATAGTATAATTATAATATATATTACTATTGCTCGATAAAGACAAGGTTTGTCACCAATAATTGATGTGACAATATGCGACACCATAGCACCGTTAAATTTTAAAATTTTCCTATCCATTCTAGAAAAGGTCAAAAATAAATCTAAATAATTACTTCATTATTAAGTTTTTATTTCTATAAAAATGCAAAACTTATTCTGAAAATATTTCTAGATACTCAATGTATTACTAACTATTCAACACCGCTTGAATTATTAAGTATACTTATGATTACAAAATAAATAATAACTATAGTGTTGCCAATAGATGGTTTCTGGAGCTACATAAGAGTTATATAGAGAGATTATAAGTTAAAAATTTATGAAGTTATATAATTAAACACAATGTTCTGTTCTAAACATGGGACAATTTATATCTAGTTATTATAAGCCTATATATAAACGTTTCTTGTTTTCTCAACTTTAAACTTTGGATCGTTAGTTCTTTGGTTTTCTCAACATTAAGAGACTATGCTTTCAATTAATCATTTAAATATGATTCAAATTTTCTAAAAAAAAATATATATATATTTGGTAGCTAACAAATGTCTTCTCGGATAAAATCTAATTTCATAATTTTAAAAAAAATATGTTTGAGAAGAATATTATTATCAAGAAGAAGAAGAAAAAAAACGAATTTAAGCCAATACATTTAAAAAGGATAAAAAAATCAAGGAATCAGAACATTTTATTATGTTTTCAAACAGCTTTTAGTTTGGTTCTAAGCTCTGGTATAATGAAAGATATCAGTATTTTTGCGTAACGTTTTAAAGAATCATTCATTGTTAGATAAATACATTAAAACCTATGCTTTTAACTGAAATAGTATTCAAAAACCCATCACGGTTGTGTGTGAACATGTTTTGATCAAATCATATGCTGAGAACTTATTTTTAATTTTATTTCAAAGAATTTATCGAGTTAATAAATTATTTAAGCTAATAAAACTGAAAAATAAATATTATTTCTTCTAAAAGCAAAAATTTTAAAAATTACAAAATTAGTTTTCCTAGATGGTTGTATTGGTTCTGTTTTTTTTTTTTTTTTTTTTTTTTTTTCCTTGTGTAAAACAGAAATTTAGTCCAGGGTTTCTTAACCTGTGGTTCATGGACCCCTAAGGAGTCCATGAGTCATATTTTGGGGGTCCGCTGACTACTCCTAATTTTTAAAATGTTTGGAAGCCTACCCATTGCTTGTAAAGCGAGCTATGGCAGCTATAATTCCGTTTGCTACAGTGAATCTTTGCGAAGCGGGATTTTCCACACTTGTGACAAAAAAAATCAAAAAATCGAAATCGATTGAATGTTGAACAGGATATGCGCGTTGCTTTGTCGAATACCATCCCCCAATCCAATTTATTAATTAAGGAAAAGCAGCAGCAACCTTCACATTAAAAATTTAAATTTTAAAAATTTTGAATACTATTAAAATTATAAAATTAAATGTTTTCTAATAATTGATGTTTTTTGCAATAATTTTTTTCACAGGGGGTGGTCCGTGACTTCTTAAAGAATTTTAAAAGGGGTCCATTATACCAAAAAGGTTAAGAAACACTGATTTAGTCCGATGATAATCGAATAGTTACCGACGCTTCTAGCTTACTCCAGCAAATGTCGAAAATCAGAATGAACCAACAGGCGAAAGTTTTTTTGATATGTATTTCTAAGTACACTGGCAAGATTCGACATGCAGTAAACATTGATGGTGAAAAAAGAATAAAAATTTATTTTAAAAATCAATTTTTCTCATTTACATCAATAAATGTTGACATTTTAGCCTGCTCTTATGGAGAGAAATGAATAAAACTCTTTGTTAAATATCAAATTTTCTTTTTTACATCAGTAAATGCCGACTTTATAGTATGCATTGATAAAGAAAAATGAATTAAAATTTTTGTTAAATATCAAGTTTTTCTTATTTGCATCAGAAAATGTCTAGATTTCAATAGGTATTGATGGTGAAAAATGAATATTAATCAATCAATTTCTTTGAAATAATATTTTGTTAAATATCAATTAAATATCGACGTTAAGCATGGTGAAAAATTAATAAACATTTTTGTTAAAGACTAATTTTTCTTAATTACATCAGCAAATATTTCAGTATGCATTCATTGATGAAGAAAAATTGTTAAAATTTTTGCTTAATATCAATTTTTTTTAATTTACATTACAATAGATGTCAACATTCAGCATGCATTGATAATGAAAATTTTTTGTTAAAAACAATTTTTCTCAATTGAAACAATAGATGTCGATATTCAGCATGCATTGAGTAAGAAAAATTTTAATTTTTTGTTAAATATCAATTTTTCTTATTTACGTTAGCAGAGGCCATTTATAAGAATATGGAGGCATTTCATTGATGTTTTGGTAAATTAGAAACAGATGTAATGTGAAAACGAAAATTGTTTTATACTTTCAAAGCTTATTTTAGTATTTTAAAAGTGTATATTACAATGATATAATGGAAACCAAATAGTTTATTATTTCTCCGATTCATATTAGACTCGATAAATGAAATAGTTCATTCAAAAAGTCTCAACTGCCTCGACTAAAAGAATGAGCTGAGCGGCCAAGCGTTGCTAACCTACAAAACCGAGACGAAAACATTTTCACCCCTTCACTCACGCTAGCTAAAAATACACTTCTTTCAATGTGTATAACTTTTCCTTAGCGCCGATGCGCTTAAAGGCAGTCGCCAAAATGGCTTCCTTTGGCGGCCTGCCTGTCAATTCGTTACAATGTGGTAGTCCTAAAAAGTAGCCGGCTCCTTTTCTCTCTCTACATTTATACTACGCCTATCATTTTATGTTAGGGCCGGTCTAGCACATTAGCGACGGAGGCCGCACATGGCGCGGCACCGCCGTGGTTATCCCGGGTTTCAAGACTTCACCTATTCTTGACAGGGGGATGCTGTCTCTTTCTGTGTACGTTTTCAGTTCAATGGGAGAGTCCATTTAATCGGCGAATCATCTGTGATTTCTTTTTTTAAAAATTTTTGTGTTTATATTTTTTTTCGGTGTGTGCATGTGTAATGTCCACCTACGAGAAGTGGGAATCGCAAAGTGATTTTGTGCGGACGCAGGGTACTTACAGTCCCTTGTCGGGAACTGATAACAATTCTACAAATGTGAACAGTGAGTTCATTAACAACGAATTGGCCGATGTGGCCTGGCAAACGGAGTGCAAGATTGGATATGGAAGAGAGCCGTCCGGATTTCCCTATAATGTTTACAGTGAAAAGGACACTCTGTATAGGTGCGTATCCTATAAACACTTCACCTCACACATAAATAAAATCGTTTGCATTTCTAATGTTATAAATAATATCGTTTGCATTTCTAATGTTATAAATAAATTGCTTGCATTTCTAATGTTATAAATAAATCGCTTGCGTTTTTGAGAAACAGTCTTACAGAAAGTTTCCAGATAAATTTATTAAATAGTCAATGCTTAATTAGTTATCCTTCATAAACGACGAATTTAAAAAACAGAATTTCTAAATTAGCTTAAGGGGAATTCTCTGAAATTTTTATTTCAATATAGTGAAATGCTAAAATGTAACATTTGCAATCCTTGAATGTTTAAGCGTTGCAATTAGAATCTCAAATGCTCAAAACTGTTAGAAGTCTGTAGTATCTTAAACGAATGTTTGTTTATTTAGGAATTATAGGTTTATTTAGGATTGCTGGCACATTATCTTAACTAATTGTTTTAATTTACAATTAGCTAGTACGGTTTTCTGGCTAATTGTTCTAATTTAAAATTTATAGGAAGAGTGTATGGTCCGCATCCAAAGTATATTCCATCTTTGCTGCTTTATGTAAAATAAAAGCATTCTCATATTTTAAAATCTGGCGCTCAAAAAGTGTGTTTACAAATTTAATAAATAGCCGGTGCTTCGTTACTTGTCCATATGTTCTCCTCTTTGAGACTTTTATAAATATTAATCTTAGGTTAAATCAGTGTAACCCTGTAGTTAATCATTCGATGTCGGAATAAACGGAACTATTTTTATATTTTCTTTATTAAATTAGCTTAGCTTATAGGGAAATATTCTTAAATTTTTATTGTAATACAGATAGTTATAAAAGGTAACATTTGCAAACTTTGAATGTTGATGTGATACGGCAGCATCTCAAATACCCAAAACTGACGCAAATCGATTGTCTATTAAACGAATGTTTAGTTATCCTGGGTTTAATTGTTTTAATTTACAATTAGATAGTACTCTATCCGGCTAATTTTTCTTATTTATAATTGGAAAGCACTGTAGATAGGTGCGTGTATTTAAAATACCAGCTCTAACGACCATATGTTAAATAGAATTATTCATATTTTTTAAGATCTGGCTTACAAAAAATTTTCAGTTTGGTTTAATAAATAGCCGGTGCTTAATTAGCTATCCATATGTTCACCTTCTTAGGTTTAATCG
Source organism: Parasteatoda tepidariorum (assembly GCF_982258835.1). Classification (NCBI taxonomy): domain Eukaryota; kingdom Metazoa; phylum Arthropoda; class Arachnida; order Araneae; family Theridiidae; genus Parasteatoda; species Parasteatoda tepidariorum. Next base: position 49,249,552 of record NC_141755.1, read on the forward strand.
ATTTTTAAATGTATTGAATTTTTTTAATTTTCAATAGTAGAGCATCCTTCTCTTGAATTTACGCTGATAAATTGTTTGGAACATATTGATGCAAAATATCGTTCAAATTTGCTACTATCGTACTAATTTAAACCATGTTATTGTACGTTTTAGATTAAATCACGTGAGATTATTAATGAATAAATGGTTCAACCTAAACGTTAATATACCACAATTTATTACTTTATGAAACAAATTTGCAATCTTAATAAGATATGTCTTAAGATGCAAATTTGCACTTCGTTCTGGTTCAGGGTACAATTAATATGGTTTAAGGCTTTACCAATTTTCTGAAAGTGTATAATTATGTAATAATTCTTTCCTTTATCGAAATGTGTATTTATAATTCCTTTATAAAATACAATAGCGGTAAAGAATCATCAATCACGCACTTTGATAAAAATAAAAATAAATTTTTTTCTTCTTATAGCGTTGAATATTTTACAATATTACTTTAGTAACACGTATAGTTGCTTAATTTTTTCCTGAAACCTTTATTTTAAATTTGTACTTTACTTAATGAATTTTTAAAAATTCCATATTGTATTTTGCACTACCAATTTTTAAAATTTTTTTGACATGAAAATAAATAATTTTCAAGTGCATTAACAGACAATAATAATAATAAAAATATTAAAAATTGTATAGTACTCTGAAATATGCACACACAAACTGCATGATATCAAAATGACAAATGGTACCTAAATATTTATATATTTATCACCCGAATTTTTATTATTATTGCGTTATTTTTTATCACACTATATATTTCTAGTACATAATTTGATTTAAAAAAAAAATAACCTATATTTAATATATATTTAAAATACAATCTACAAAAATATCGAATTTATTTTTGCATATATTTTTTCCCCTTCGTTATATTCCTATCAATGCAGCGTTTATCTAGAAATAGTTATTGATTTTCATTGTCAGTAATACTTTTAATAAAAGCGAATTTTATTTGCAACCTGTAAACAATGAAGTTTAAAGAGATTTTTTAATAATAAATAAATTATTTTACTAATGAATTTAACTTAAATTCCATTTTTATTTAACATAAATCTAATTTTTTTTTTTTTTCAATGTGTTTCATTATCACTGTTATGAAGGAAAAAAATTGCTTTAGTTTATCTTTTTACTACCCAGTATTTTGCAAAAAAGTATGGACTGACTTATTATAAAGACGATTATATACACGATTATTATATACACGATTGAAAATTATTACGGATTTTTATCCAGAAAGACATACAAACTCGAGGAGGTCTGCAGTTTTAAAGGGACTTCCAATATAATGTTTAAAGAAATTCAGGAGTACTTTCAATCCATTCATCTTTGACGTAAACCAACCTGTTGATAAATTTTTTTGTTCGTAATGCTAACTTTTTTACACAGTAGTAAAGAACAGTAAAACGATAATTAAATCTTTTGAATATATATTGTAGTTTATTTATATTTATTATTACTATTTTGCTATTGTCCATATTTTTTAAAAGATAAATTTCTTATATTTTTTTACTAAAAAAATATCAATTTTGCCATTACTCAATTTAAAAGAATAATAATAATAAATAAAAAACAACAACAACAATGCATCATTATTATATTTTTGCACGGATCGAAAAAAGAACAATTATCTCCCTCATTCACACGATTTAAGAATGCTGATGTAGGCTACACGATTGGAACCGTATCTTATCTCTTTAAGTACCAAGTCCAAGGCCACACCTTTGTAAGTTAAATTTATTTACCTTAAAACAGTAATTTCTCGATTTTTGTTCGAATTTACACATTCCATAAAGTAATCGGAAACTTATTAAATGAAAATAAACATAATTCCTTTTTTTTTTTCAATATGATCAGACCAAAATGCAGGATAAATCGAGCTTACGTTTTATTACGTTCGAATTAGTAATTCTTGACAATAATCGGAAACTTGTTGTAATATGTAAATAATAAACAATAACTACTAACTATTATTATTATCATCAGAGTTTGAAACTTGTAAGAAACTTACTTTCAATGATGTTTAAATTACTCAAGTCCTGACAGCAACCGGAAACTTATTATAAAATGTAAATAATCAATAACTACTGCTAACTTTTTTATTGTTGTCGGACAGGAGAACTTGAAAATAAGAACTTTCAAATTAGCATTTAATTGCTTTCAAATTACAGTACAGAACCCGTTATCCGGAAATCAGAAAACCGGAAAACCAAAAAACCGGAACGAAATTCGATCAATTTTCCCCGCCTATTTTTTAAAAAAAAAAATTTTTTCCTCATAAGATTTTAGGATATTTCTTTCTTTTTTGAAAGATCTTTACCGTACCATCATTTTGGAAATATTCATTACTGTATTACTTCATCGTTTTTTCTTCTTTTTAAGATTATTTCCTAATATTTTTTTTTTTTTTTTTTTTAGTTGGGTTTAACAATAAAAAAAATGGCTTTTTGTAGCGATTCTGAAAACCGGAAAAATCTGTTATCCGGAATAGCGATGGTCCCGATCGTTCCGGATAATCGGTCCCCTACTGAATTCTACCCAGAGAGTTATCGGAAATTATTACAAAATGGAAATAAACAATACAAATTAATTAAAGCTAGCTTTTTCTTATTATTATCCAAGAGAAGAATTTGTGGAAAAATTAAATCGTGGGTAAAATGGAGGTTACTCAAAACAACAGATAGACTTGTAAACCTGTCTCCGTATTTGTTTACCTTGATGAACGATGTGACGGCCTGCTTGACAGGTTGATTGTAATTCCGTGACCCCGTAGCACCCAAAACGAGCATTCGTCGTCTCCTTACAGGGTCATATTTATGTGGTTATAGCTGTCAGATCTCAAGATCTTAAACGCATGAATTATGCTTCCAAATTTTTTATTTTATTATTATTTGTTATCTGTTATATTTTAATTATTTGTTGCTGAACATTTGTTTATTTTTGGAATTTTTTTTTTTAGTTCACTTTATACAGAGCAGTTATTAAACTTGTTCCTTTTTTTTATTTGTATGCTACGACGCACTTATAAAAAGAAAACTATATATTTTTTTTAATTATACGCAAAATAGTGACTCTTTTAACCTTGCTTTTGTTTCTCTATTTAATCTTTAACAAAGCGTAACTAAATTTTTTTTACCGTTCCTCTTGTGTTCTGTTAGAACGTTGCCTTAATTTTTGTTTTTTGCCTGTTGTTTTATGTATTTTTAGGTACAGAAGAGTATCAGTATAAGTACTAATCTAGCATACTTACCTGTTTTCTGATAGTTTTCTTAATACAAAATAATGTGTTATGAACCTCTGCTAATATTTCGTTTAATAATGTATAATCCGTTAGAAAGTTTTTTTTGTCATAAAAGTTTTAAAAATAAATTAATCTTTTGTTCTTAGAGTTTCTATATTGTGCATCATAAATTCCCAGGAATTATTTTTAAAAATTCATTTCTTTTAAGTTATATTATTGGTCTCTCGTATAAGCATTTAATTGGTAATATGGCCCTTTTATTTTTATTCAATATCTGATTTTAAAAAAAAGTTATATGTGTTAAATTTTTCTAATTTAATTTTTTGGATTTAGCTAATACAGTTGGGATACTTTTTTTGGAAAGGATTGCGATAGGTTTTTTTACACTATGTATTTAAATTTTATGTTTTCTTTCACTTTTTTTTTGGACGAGGATTTTTATTTAGGAATTTTCAAAGCAATTTTATATTTTTAATATTTGTTTACCAAATATTATTAGTAATTGATGCGTTGGTAACGCTTGCAAAATTAATTAAACTGTAATTTTCTCATATTTCTGTACGTAGATATAAGTTTCAATTATGCATCATTGACCAAGCATCCTTCATACCTACCTCCACCTTTTCATCTGTCCTTTTTACTCTTTTTAACAACAGTAATCTCTCACGTGGTTATTTTATTTCGAAAAAGCGCATCCTTACATTTATAGAAAGTAACGCCAAAGGAAAATTGTTCTTACAACCCTAGTGGCGTTTGAGGGCTGACGTCACGTTACCATAGCAATCAGCTGTTCCGGTTAGGGCTTATTCAGATATTGACTAAATTCTAGTCGAAGCCCCCCTCCTTCACCCCCTTCTCTATGGCGGTTGCTATTTTATGAACTGTGATCGCCTCCAATCGAAAGTCAATTCTGATCATTGGTCAATTCTTCCCTACAGTTTCGTTTTTTATCAGACTTATTTTTCTTTGCTATTAACGTTTCTGAGCAATCTATTGTTCTTTAGATAAACATTTTGTTGTGAAAACGATATTTTATTTTTGTCGGTTACGAATGGTTTCAGATATGAATGAAATTGCGCCAATACGTTATTACCTAATCTCTAAAAAAAGGCGTGATTCGACTTGAGTAAAATTTTTTGTATGGCATCAGTGGCATTTCCTGGCGATCCAGATGCCCCCCCCCTCCCCTCTTAAAATGTGCATAGTTTTTATTAAGAATTTCTTATTCTTAGAATAAGTTCTACTGTAACTGTATTGATGTTCGTGATTGTATTGGTATCTTAATTTATTTTTTCAATTAAAACATTATTAGCTACATTTCATACATTTCATACAATTAAAACATTATTAGCTAAGTCCCTTTTATTTCCCAGACAAGCTGATACCAATTAATCAGAAGCTGGGTGTACTTAAAGAATTCACTGAGGATCGAACCCCGGTCAGCGCAGTGCCTTAACCACTGTGCCATCTTAACTTTTTGTATTTGTTTCAATGGCTTTTCCAGGTAATCCAGATCCCTCCGCCCCTCCCTCAAAGAATGCACTTCGATTTTATTATGATCTTTATGTTAACAGAATAAGTCCTAAAATTATAACAGTATTAATATTTATAATTGTATTGAAATATTAATTTATTACATTTTTTTGAATTAAAGCATTGTTAGTAATATTTTTAAATTTTCGACTAATAAAATCAGTAAAAAATTTAGATAGTTCCAAAAAATTAAGACCTGAAAATTTAAATTTTCAGTCGGTAGCCAGTCGCTGGTAGATCTCTAATAACTTAGTAGCCACTTTTTCCTCAAACTTAATGAGTCGATGACTGATATCGGTAGGTCCTTTTAATTTTATAGCCACTTTATGCAAACTTTTTTTTTTCCCTTGGATTAAATTTTTTTTAAGAAGTTCATATTAGTCTACTGCTATAAAAAGTTAATTCAACAATAAAAATAATTTTAATATTGGACAAAATTTAGTAAACATACTTACTTTAAAGAATTTTATTTAAAAATATTTGGGGAAGCAAAATGCATGCATTACAACTTTGAAATACGAAAATTATTAAAGATCTTTCCATCACAAATTGATTGATTATGAATGATCAAAATTTTGAATGGAGATATTAGAGACTTTTATCATTAAATAATTTTCAAAAAAAAGAAAAAAAAATTAAAAGATATATAACTGCGCGACAAAGTGTCCGGTTGCTTATTTAATTTAAATCCCCTCTTTTTTGTTGTTGTTCACTTCGCCATGTAACACGTGGTTATTTTTCAGGTCTACTACATACAGTTAGGATTATGTGACCATCAAGTAGCGCCTCTTAAATAATCTAATTTTTTTCCCTTAATATTTTGTTTAAAGAATTTTCCTACTCGCATTTTGAGGCAACAAAAATTTTAAACAAATCTAAGCATTAACTCTCTTTATGTATTATACTTTTCTTGTCGTAGAAGTATTTTTTTTTATTGCTTTATAACGTAAAAGAATTTTGAATTCAAGCAAGATTTGCATTTGGTTAAAAATGACTTTCAGTTAGGCACTCTATAGTAAGCCTTTATATTTCTATAGCAGGCACCGCATGTCATTTTTGCTTAAAAGTAGGTCATTTGCAATTAAGTTATGGATTATGCAAGGCATGTGCAATCAATAACCAAAGCTGGGCTTAAGTTTAATGGCATATTTAAAAGGGATTTGCTGTGTTGTAGACCTCCACTTGAAATTATTACTATTATTTAACTTTAATTGAAATTTCAAAAATAAAATTTCCCATTCCTCTGATTTTTTTTTATATTACCAAATATTGTTTAAAGTAAACCTGTACTTTTTTAAAAAGTGTCTTATTTTTGTCGTTCTCATAATAATCTGTCAAGACATTTGTTGGTTTATGATTCTCGAACAACAATGAACGTATTACACGTGCCAAGTAAAAAAATTTTATTTATTCGATTTTTAGATAACTATTCTAAAAAAGTAGCTTTTGTAAACACCTCTCTCTGTATCTTTCTAAGTTTCGAATACACACGAGGATGTGCTCACAAAAAGTATTACCTAGTAGTATCAAACAAGGTTGGATGCTTGATTTAGATCGTCAAAATCTTCTTGTGCCAACGGTGAACCACAAGTGTATATGTTTTTCTGAATACATACCTAATGAATAGTACCTAAAAAATTCACATTGGTGTACAACATTTGGTGTGATCTTAAGATAGGAAGAAACTGTAATTTTGCCCACATTAAGGTCATTAACTGCCTTTGTCAAAATTAGGGAAGTGTAAAATTTACTGTAAAACGAATCCTTAAATATAGCAGAAACAAAATCAATTCGCCCCTCTACTGTTACTGATTCAACTTTAAATAAAGCTCTAAACTTTGAGTCCCGTGTCTGAGTGATTGAGTACAGAAATAGTAATGGGAAAGCTGAAAATTTTTGAATGACCTTTGATGCAAAAAGTTCTCTGAAAAGTATTTATGTCTTTAGTTAGTCTGAAAATAATCGAGCATAAAATAATGATCAGTGATCCTGGTTCACTTATTTTTTAAAAAAAAAAAGTATTTCTGCTTGTATGATAAACATATGTGTTTTTCTCAAAAATAAAAGAACACGTGTTTATTAGTTTTATATAGAAAACACATTCTGAAAATTTCAACAAAATAAAAAATTTCCAACCTTGATTGACTATTAAGGTTCTGCTGAAAGCTCTCAAAATTGTGAAATATATTTGCCTACCTATTTTTTTTTTTTTTTTTTTTTTTTTTTTACCTAGTTATCAAAGACGGAAAATCATTGTTGTTGCTTTAAACTGCATGATGATTAAACATAAAGACAGTGTCAACTTATGTTATCATTGCGTGATCTCATACTAAGATGTGGAAAACGTAGTTCACAATTATTCTACAATATCTCCTGATATTTTTATTCGTTTTTGATCACTTTTTGACATTATTACTTAGTGTAGTGTATATCTATAAAATTGCTTTGTGATTAATATGCTGTTCACTCAAGCATTTGTAAGTACAACAAAGCCTGTTATCAGAACGTCATCCCCTTTAAATTATATGTTATTGACTATTTACCATAAATCAAACAATTGAAATCATATTATTCTTACATTATTTAAATAAACATATTTAGCTACCTTTAAGTGTAAAAGGTTTCATAATAAGTCAGTTTTTAGTGATCCTATATAATTTGTGGTAGATAGAACTTGAAAAATAAGGAAAAATTTTCGACTCTTGAAAAACCTAGGATTTTTCCAGTTCTTGTATAAAAATTAAGTAATTATTTAATTTTAAAGTCGGAAAAATGTTAAATTCTCGTGGAACAGATTGAATTGCCATTTTAAATAATAAATTTTCCCTAAAATGGTTAATTTGGTGTGCATAAGAAAAACACTCTTAAAAACTTAAATTTGTGTCCATACTTTTTACCTATAGTAATGAAGAGTATTAAACTTGACCATGTGATAAATATTAAGTTCAATGTCTACAATTTTCCTTTAGTATTCATAAAATATGTATTTTTTTATTAAGTGTAAATTTTAGTTGATATCTTGAAATTCCTATTTTTGTGAAAGTGTAAGAAAACTTTTACTATTGTTTTATCGTGTGTTCTGAAAGTTTAGTTTTAATTTGTGTGGATGATTTTATATCCTTTAATATTGTACTACATTGGAAATTTGAGAATTAAGTGTGAAAAAAGAATGCTAGTAATTTATAAACAGTAAAAAAATATATTTAATTATTTTTTCATTGAAAAAAGTTAAAAGCTTACTTAAATTTAAATTATTAAAGAAATCATTGTTTTAACTACATGCAGTGTTGACAAAAGTGTCAAAATTGTTAATTTTTTTATAAACATAATATTGCACCTGCATCTCGCATCTACAGGTATTTTTACATGCTCAATTCTCACTCAATATTTTTATAAAAGTTTATATTGTCCGTTTCAGGGGGTCCGGGACACATTTTTGGAACTTTTTTGAAAGTATATATATATTTTTATTGAATTTTGTCTTATAATTATTGTGCTGTCTTATCATATAATAAGTATATGAAAAATATTTTCAAAGCTATTGAGAAATATTTTTTAAAAAAATGTCTTGTTTTTAACTTTGATATAACTTTTAACGAAATAACTGCTTTAAAATGACCAATTTTTTAGTTATTTTATATAAAAATAACCATTGTTAAATTTGTCTTCCGCATTTTTAATTTTTTTAATAAAAATTTCAGTTTTTTTCGCCTGCATTATTTTTTTAAAAATTTGTGCACACAAATCTAAATTAATTTATTCAGATTAAACGTAAACCAATCAAATAAACAAATCAGTGTAAATTATCTGAAAAAAGTGTGTTCCAAATTTAATTTAATTATCTTAAACAGTTCTTGAATGATATCGATTTAAATTTTAAAAAAATGCATTTAAAGTTTCAACATCAATTATGTTGATAAAAACACAATATTACAACTTCTAAAATAGATCGTAAAAGCATAAATTTTGCATCGTTGAAAAAGAGAAATAATACTGTAATTTTTAGAGCAATAATAAAAATCGGAAATTTGAATGATTTTCCTTTCTTAGATCCCCTTAAATATTTAATTTTTTGCCAGTTAACATTGAAGACAAATTTCTCGCTTCCATATGAAACTGATTTATTTTTTCTGCAGCCCTCTTCCAAAAATGTGCATCCCTATTTTAAACATGTTTTCCCTCTGCCCTGATACTAGGCTGTCTCTATGACCGCAACATGTTTCCTCATGTTCTGTTTCCTGAAATCCTTCAACTGAAATAGCTCAGAAACGTGTGTGTGTGATCCCTCAAAACTTCCTCGAACTCTTGCACTCTTTTTCTAATCTGAGAATTTATTGGTGTATCCCACTTATGGAAAGCCGATTAATACTCTTTCTCTGAACCTTGGTCGCTGCCGATTAAATCCTCTGAAAAGAAAAAGGATAAGAATATTCGCGTGTCGCAATCCTTTCGAATGAAATTTCTGCTCAATAGGGTGTCCGAACATGCGGGTTCATTATGCCATTTACTCTAGTTTCATCATTCCAGATGTTTCTGGAACATTTGTTTTAAATGAAAGTTTGTGATATTCTTCATTTTGAAATAGATTAATCTCTTGAGACCTAAGCTTTAAATAATGTCAGAATGCGATTTTCGCTAAGAAATATATAGCTTATAGACGAAAATTAACTTTTAAATGCGATAAAATATTTGCTGTGTTTTTTTAATTATTCCTTAAAAATGATACATTTTAATTTTTATCAATTTTGTTCGCTTGTTATCGAATATTTTTTAAATTTATTTCTCCACATTTTGGTCATGGAACAAAATCCACTAAACTCAAGTAATGAGATATTTTAAGGTCATAAAACTATCTAAAAATTTAGCTGAACCACCTTTATTACCCTTTTTTTAAATAATTTTTCATTGTAATTAAAAACAGACCAACTAGGGGATAAATCAAATTATAATTTATTAAAAAAACGCTTTGTGAAAGCAAAAAAAAAAAAACTGAAATATTAATTCTTAAAATATTTTAGGTGTTAAAATCGTACCAAATATTCAATATATTGAATGCTGGGTTTCAGGAGATTAAGACGATTTCCAAACATGTGAGTTTGAGTAAGCAAGTACCATGTTAAAATTGTACAAAATATCCAATAGATATAATAGATCGGATGGTGGGTTTCAGGAGATTAAGACGATTTCCAAACATATGAGTTTGAGTAAGAAAGTACCATGTTAAAATTGTACAAAATATCCAATAGATCGGATGCTAGGTTTCAAGAGATTAAGACGATTTCCAACCATATGAGTTTGAGTAAGCAAGCATCATGTTAAAATTGTACAAAATATCCAATGGATATAATAGATCGGATGGTGGGTTTTAGGAGATTAAGACGATTTCCAACCATATGAGTTTGAATAAGCAAGTATCATGTTAAAATTGTACAAAATATCCAATAGATATAATAGATCGGATGGTGGGTTTCGGGAGATTAAGACGATTTCCAACCATATGAGTTTGAATAAGCAAGTATCATGTTAAAATTGTACAAAATATCCAATAGATATAATAGATCGGATGGTGGGTTTCGGGAGATTAAGACGATTTCCAACCATATGAGTTTGAATAAGCAAGTATCATGTTAAAATTGTACAAAATATCCAATAGATATAATAGATCGGATGGTGGGTTTCGGGAGATTAAGACGATTTCCAACCATATGAGTTTGAATAAGCAAGTATCATGTTAAAATTGTACAAAATATCCAACAGATATAATAGATCGGATGGTGGGTTTCGGGAGATTAAGACGATTTCCAAACATATGAGTTTGAGTAAGAAAGTACCATGTTAAAATTGTACAAAATATCCAATAGATCGGATGCTAGGTTTCAAGAGATTAAGACGATTTCCAACCATATGAGTTTGAGTAAGCAAGCATCATGTTAAAATTGTACAAAATATCCAATGGATATAATAGATCGGATGGTGGGTTTTAGGAGATTAAGACGATTTCCAACCATATGAGTTTGAATAAGCAAGTATCATGTTAAAATTGTACAAAATATCCAATAGATATAATAGATCGGATGGTGGGTTTCGGGAGATTAAGACGATTTCCAACCATATGAGTTTGAATAAGCAAGTATCATGTTAAAATTGTACAAAATATCCAATAGATATAATAGATCGGATGGTGGGTTTCGGGAGATTAAGACGATTTCCAACCATATGAGTTTGAATAAGCAAGTATCATGTTAAAATTGTACAAAATATCCAATAGATATAATAGATCGGATGGTGGGTTTCGGGAGATTAAGACGATTTCCAACCATATGAGTTTGAATAAGCAAGTATCATGTTAAAATTGTACAAAATATCCAACAGATATAATAGATCGGATGGTGGGTTTCGGGAGATTAAGACGATTTCCAAACATATGAGTTTGAGTAAGAAAGTACCATGTTAAAATTGTACAAAATATCCAATAGATCGGATGCTAGGTTTCAAGAGATTAAGACGATTTCCAACCATATGAGTTTGAGTAAGCAAGCATCATGTTAAAATTGTACAAAATATCCAATGGATATAATAGATCGGATGGTGGGTTTTAGGAGATTAAGACGATTTCCAACCATATGAGTTTGAATAAGCAAGTATCATGTTAAAATTGTACAAAATATCCAATAGATATAATAGATCGGATGGTGGGTTTCGGGAGATTAAGACGATTTCCAACCATATGAGTTTGAATAAGCAAGTATCATGTTAAAATTGTACAAAATATCCAATAGATATAATAGATCGGATGGTGGGTTTCGGGAGATTAAGACGATTTCCAACCATATGAGTTTGAATAAGCAAGTATCATGTTAAAATTGTACAAAATATCCAACAGATATAATAGATCGGATGGTGGGTTTCGGGAGATTAAGACGATTTCCAAACATATGAGTTTGAGTAAGAAAGTACCATGTTAAAATTGTACAAAATATCCAATAGATCGGATGCTAGGTTTCAAGAGATTAAGACGATTTCCAACCATATGAGTTTGAGTAAGCAAGCATCATGTTAAAATTGTACAAAATATCCAATGGATATAATAGATCGGATGGTGGGTTTTAGGAGATTAAGACGATTTCCAACCATATGAGTTTGAATAAGCAAGTATCATGTTAAAATTGTACAAAATATCCAATAGATATAATAGATCGGATGGTGGGTTTCGGGAGATTAAGACGATTTCCAAACCTATGAGTTCGAGTAAGAAAGTACCATTTAAATTTTATACGTGTATAATAATTTTTAACAACTATAAGTCGTTTTAAATTACTATTTTTTAACTGTGCATTCTTACTAAAACTCGTATTTTTATTAAGTAAATATATTAACACGATGGTCAAAATGAAAGTTAGAGTAAAAACCCACGTATAAAAATATAAATTTATGTGTGTAAAAATATAGGGCTCACATGAATTTTTATTACTTTATTTAATTTGATATTCATACTATAATTGAACGTGTGTGTAGTAGTTTATCATAAAAGATTTATAGAAATGAAAATAGTTCATTTTTAATAGTTAATAGAAATCGAACTTGAAAAATATAATAGAAAATTTAAGTTTCAGGCGTTTTTTTTTTTTTTTCTCCTTCCAAAGCAAATATTGTTTTGTTTATAGTTATTTCTCTTAAATAAATAATATATAAAATGATACTTGAAGTATTAAATGCCATTTTTATGGTTAAATTTTTTTTTTTATGAAAAATTTGTTACGATGCTTGAAGTTAACAGTAGGTTTTAAACGAAATGAGTGGTTTTATATTTTGAAAGTGTTTTGATTAATTCTTTTATAACGGATAGTTTTGATTATTTAAAATCAGTGTTTCTTTTAGAAGTTTCTAGATATACATAAAAAATGTATTTATTTCTTTTAGAATAATGTTTTATTTGTAGAAAGTATACTTTTGAATTCAACATACCAAATAATAAGTTTTCATAAAATAGATATGAGAATCGTAAATATTCAGAAATACTAGTTTCTGGATATTTTATATAAAAGACAGAGAAAAAAATTCTTTTGTTACATAACAAATGTTTTACAATTATAATTTTATTTTTGCCAAGTTTTCCTATTGGAATTGTTCCAAATACGTATATTTAAACAGTTTCCTTCTCTTTTTCTTTTTTCTTTTTTTTAAATGTATGCAGACAGTTTCTATTCGTCATGCTGTGCGTAGTTAAAGCTAGGTTTAGGTATTAAAAAAAATTAACTTTCATTTATGAAATGAGCTTACAGATATTCTACGATTTGTTTTGTAAAAAAGTCATGATCTGCCTTCATTTTCGAAAACGGTCTGTTAAAAATAAAGTTGTGTTTTTATTTTTTTAAAAAGGCGATATCTTTTACATACATTTGAGTAACTTTTAGAAAACGTTATATTCTTTATTTTTTGTCTTTAAAAAATATTATCTTTTTTCTTTTACCCCTTTTGGTCTAAATCGCATCACTCAAAGCTTTTACCTAGTTGTTAGAGCATTAAACTGTAAACAAAGAGGTAGCCTAGAATGATATAAATAGCAAAATAGATAGGGGAGGGGGGCTTACAAAAGAAGAATTGTGCTCGTGCGCTACGAACGTAGCAGATGATTATTAAGAAAGAGAACCAATGAGCCATAATATTGCTATTGAGCTAGCCTTCATTTGTCATAAAATTTAACGCAAAAAAAGGGGTCAATATACATTTTAAGATTTTTAATAGCAGAATTATGACGATATAAAATTGGTTGATATTTTTTTAAAAACAATATGAAACAAAAATTGCTAAGAAAAGGGTTTTTACCCCTTTCATTCACTCCCGCAACAGCCCGTTGTTAGCCAGGATGACCATAGAAGTTAAAACTCAACATTTCGTGACCAACGGCATGATTGTGGTAATGCGGTGGGTGAAAATAGCATCCAGACTTAATAGTCAAAATCATCCGTGGTGGCTCAGGGAATAAATAGATCTCTCGCCTCGAGGTGCCATGGGTTAGAATTCTAGTGATGGCTGGTCGATACGAATTTCGCACTTGGCTCGCACTGACCACAGTACTGATGTAAAATATCCTCAGTGGTCGATGGATCATGGGTTAGAGTCCCCTTGCCGCCTGACTAACTGTGATATTTTTTCCTCCCCATGTAACGCAAATGCTCGTTAATTCCAACAAAACAATCCTCCATGAAGGCAAATTTCTCCAGATACTTGATCCAAGAGTTCCCTTGTCTTCTGGATTGGGTTCAAAAGTGCTAGTCTACGGAGTTGAGCATTGATAGTCGTAATCTCCAATCTGACTCTTCAACTCACAGTGAGATGACATGTATGCAGGATGCTCATATTCTGAATTCGTGACAAAATTCTATTTTAAGTTTTTAAATTACTGTATTATTTTCACTATCTTAATAAATTTCATATCCTACCTTCCTTTTTTTTAATTTTCATTCACTTACGTTTTTTCATTGTTAGAAGTGATAGCAAAAATTTTAAATTGCTGCTCATATTCTTAATTTCTTTTCCAAACTCTTACCCCTCCCACGATTCCCACCATGGCTTTACTAAGTTGGGCAATCCCATGGTGATTGATGCATTTTGATGTTTTCTAATTTTCTTTTTTTTATTAATAAATATTTAATGATTTTTTTAAAAAAATTATTTGGATTGTTTTTTTAATATCCTATTATTATTATGCATATAAGATAAGGAATGAAAATTCTAAATGTTTTATCTAGACTAAAAATATAAAATTTGACTGACGTCACATAGAAAGGACACAAAGTAAAGCTTCATATTTTTACGTAGAAATTTTCTTTTTCTAAGCAATAATAGGATGATATTGATTATTTTTTTTTTAATTCATTGAAAAACATTAAATTAAACATTCAGAATATGCTTGACATATTCTTCTTGATATCTCAAACTACGCATTATTGTTAAATAAATAAATTACTCTTTACCTGTTTCCTGGATATATTTTCATTTTAAAAATATTTTATGTACAGTTTTCAATTTAATGTTGATGTCTCTCTGAAGAGTTCTATCTCAGAAACTGGTTAATGTTTTATGATCATTTAAAATCTTTGGAAATTATTTTGCATTTTCTTAGTGTATTTAGTGCTTAAAAATATTTTTTGAGTGCCTAAAAATTACTTAAAAGGTGCTTATTTTTTGTAGAAAAATTTGACCACGCACCCCTATAGTGGTTTTTATATTGATATGAATTCATGTGAATTAATATTTTCGAATAGAAATTAGAGTTCAATGGTTTACGGTTTTTTTCATTAAAACGTGATTTTAGCATTACAGTTGCTAACCTTAATTTTTTTTTTCCGTCTGTTGCTGCCTGTGGCACAAGCTGACAAAAGTTTGTCTCATGAATAAGATTTAAAGAAAGCAAAATAAATATCGGCTACTCAGGTTTTTGTCGCTCTCCATAGGTTAAGAATTTTTACAGAAACAATTTTTCATTTTATATTTCTGTTGTGTTGTTGAAACATTGAGAAAGTGTGATTTCAAATATCCAATCCTAATTTTTCTCCCCGCCGCCTGTGACACTAGTTGACATGAATTACATTTTATGAATCAGGTTGAAAAATTGCAAAATAAATATCAAACGAGGGATAACCTTCTTTATTCGATGTTCATTAAGCTGGAGTGATTTTGTCCATGAAGGAAGCAATTATTTCGGTGTTTAACCTACTTTAAAACCTTTAATGAAAAACAATTGCTCAATCTAAGGATGATTCGCACATATACTTACCTTACTGAAATGCTTCGCTGGGAAATGTTAACAAACATAGCTTTCTTCCAAATATTTCTATTTGTTTTAAATAGTTTGAATTGTAAACAACTTAAATTTTATTTTTGTTTCTTGCTATGTACACATTAGTTTAAGTAGCGTTTCTAGAGCACTTCGTATAGACCTTCAAACAAATTATCAATAGAGATCTCAATTAGGTATCAATTGTTTTAAGCCTAATTACGAGAATATTTAGTTTGCTGAACAATCGCTTCCCGATTCTTCGATTTATTTTGCCTATTAGTGTTATTTTTTTAATTAAGACAAAGTTTGATCTAAAAAAAAGTCGGTGTATCCAAATTAAAGTTTAAAAATACAATTTTTAAATAAACTGACGTCATCATTTTATTCTGTAATTTTTTCTTTGGAGATGTAAGCAGCATATGGGCTAGTGTTGCCTATTTCTTTTTATCGAGAAATTGAGAGTTTTTGGGGAGAAAAGTAGTAACTCTTAGTATTTAAATTCTATTTTTTTATGTAAAAAAAAAGTGAACTAAAAATGAGATTTGTTGTAAAATGATATTTAAAAAAAATAATAAATATTTATGATTATGTGGATTTTATGCAAATAATTTGTATGAATCTGGGTGGAGTATAATTTAACTTTTGGAACAATCTGCAAGGTGTTAAAGAAATGTTGTTGTTGACGTGTGCCTGTTTAGGCAGAGGGGGGCGATTGTTCTAGTTTTCCAGTGGCGCCATCTATGGCCAAGAATTCGACTTCTGCCACACCATACGTCGCACCCGTTTTTAGGGCGGACCCATTCATACATGCATTCATTCATCCACAGATCGTAATTTTGACCTGAATCAGAGAACGATCGATCTCCAATCCAGTACCCCCAGAGGTATTGATTTGTTATGGGAATCCCTACCGTCCAGGCTATCCCGGGATATTGAAATGTTTAACATCATGAGAAAAAAAATTAAAGCTTTTGGAATAGTTAGATTTTTGCCCTGATAAATTAAAAAACCTTAACTGCTACTTTTTTTTCTAAATGTTACTTTTTTTTTTTTTTTTTTTTTTTTTTTTTTTTTTTAGCTTTTTCGAATAAATGCACTTATACACAACTCTTTTTATACACTTATGAGAACTGCAATTAATACAGTGATATTGAAATTTATATTAACTCTTATCGAATGCTGATGATGAAATCTGCTTTTCGTATTTCATTTCCTTCTTCTAAAAATTTGTCTGAGATACGACTTTCTATGTTTTTCTATGCAGATTCACGTTAAAAATTCTCTAAAATATGTCAATTAGTACAGAATATAATTCAAGACAAGTAATGTAAAACATTGTATTAATAGTGCCAAAGAAGGATTTTTGGCTTGTTAAAAAAGCAACTCCATATAAAATAAACACACAAAATAAAAACCACTACTCCACATAAAAAAGCAAACCAAAGAATGGCAATTCTCGAATCAGCCACGGTTGATGTTATGTAGGTAAATGTTCCTTACCACTCAACCACCCCCAACATTCTGGAATCTGGGAAAACAGAAAACTGACCCTTTCCATTTGCGCAGGATTCGAGTTCTTGCAATAACAGATAAAAAAAAAAGAGAGAGATACTCTGGGGCACTAATGGAGAGAAAGGCAGATTTTTCTCTATCGATACACACAGAAAATGATGTCTCTGTCCTGAGTAAAAGGAAAGGCAGCATTCGTCCTCATCGATCCAGGAGGATGCACTCGATTCCAAAAAAGAACAAACGCTTCCTTTACTGTGGAACGCCTCACTAAAGACAAAGAAGAAAGAAGAAAAAAAAAAGATTCGGATCATGCAACAACAGCACTGCAGTAAGAATAAAAGGGAGAAAAAAGGCTTATTCCTGGCAAGTGTAATAGTAAAAGGAGGAAAAAGTCTTATTCGTTTATTTGGAGCCAACTGGTTTCAAGACATTTCTTTTTTGGAATATGTGTAGATATATTTTGCTTTTATCCAGATTTGGAAAGAAGTAATAAGGTCTAGATATCTTTCAACGATTTAGATTGTTTTCTTGAATTTTTCACCTGTTCTGCTAATTATAAGCGTTTTCTAGGGCTTTTTCTCTTGTTCTGCTAATTATACGCGTTTTCTAGGACTTTTTCTCTTGTTCTGCTAATTATACGCGTTTTCTAGGACTCTTTCTCTTGTTCTGCTAATTAAACGCGTTTTCTAGGACTTTTTCTCTTGTTCTGCTAAATATACGCGTTTTCTATGACTTTTTCGCTTGTTCTGCTAATTATACACTTTTTATTGAATTTTCGCCTGCTCTGCTAATTATTAGCATTTTCTTGGACTTTTCACCTGTTCTGCTAATTATACGCTTTTTCTTGAATTTTTCCGCATGATCTGTTCCTTGACCAAAGAATACGTGCTCTTTGTTCGCCAAGTTCTGTTCATTATACGCGCTTTTTTTCCCTCCTTTTTCTTTTTGGAGACATAGTCTTGTTCTGTTAATCACACACAAATTTGACTTATTCTTTATAGATAAATCATCAGTTCATGTGGTGATTTATTGTTAGGGAAACAACATTTAAATTTACTAAGTACCAGAGTAATAGGAGATAAATTTCTAGCCTCAATCTCACAACTTACAAATAAGCATTGAGCTAACAGATAGCCAATCCATAGTTTACTGTCATTTGCAAACTGAAATGGATTATAAATAACTGTTTTCTGTTTGATATACAGTTTCTATCTGATATTCAAATAAGCATGCGTGTTTGAATCGGTAAACTGTGCTTGTGTGTAAATGTTGACAAAACCAATGTATAATTTCCTCAGCAAATCATGTAGAATTCATAGTAAGATATTTCCATTGACTAAAAAGTAGCGTGTTGTTCACACATTTTACGACATTTGGTAGTATTTGCATATTTTCGTAAAATAAATAACTTTTTTTTTTTACCGTTACTTGTAATTTTAATTATAACGTTCAATGACATTATAATTATCCGGAATAGTAAATATATTTCCTTAAATTAATCCAATAAAACTAGTTAAATATTTTTAGAAGTTTTTTTAAGCATCCTTTGCTTAACCTGGTAATTTAAATAACATTTTTTTTCTGTTTTAATTTCGTAGAAAGAGAGGAAAGAAAACAGTATTCATTCATAAAAACAGTTTACAACTGTAAAATTCTTTTTCAGATTTTTTTTTTAATTAATTTTTTCTCATTGCAAAGTCTTATGGAAATATTTCTCGCAGTCTTTTTATCAATATCTTCTAAAACTTAGTCTAAGCAACTTCCTAAAACAAAGAGTAAAAAAAAATTATTTCATAAAATTTGGAATATGTTAATTGATTGAATTCTGACTCCATGGTTACTTACGAGCCAGATTTCAGATTCTTGAATTGCATTGCTTCAATTGATGTATAATGATCTAGTTTTTTATTAAAAACCCACTCTTTTTTTCAATTTTTTTTCTAAGATAAATACTTGCTTATCGATTTCTTATCACCATTTACAGTGTGTCCCAATTAAAAAGAATTATCTCTCCTGTCTCAACAACTTGAGATGTTGGTTGTCTTGATCTTTATCAGATTAATGAGACTTTGGTAAAGATTAGGTGGATTTAAAAATCTTACCTTAAGATGGTATTACATTAACATTTATGAAGACTGATTGAGCTTTATATTCTTCATCGCTTTGGAAAATGAAATTAGTGTCCTTTCATCAAAATTTTTGATGCCATTACTAATTCATGTTGTTATTACAAATTGCCAAATCTTCTTGTTATTATAATTTTTCAATTGCTTTTTCAAATTTTTGTTATTATTTCAGATTTTTGTTAGTTGTCTTTTTAGAATTTTTGCTTTCTTAAAATTGAAATTCTTCTAATCCTCCTTATTTAACTTTCATGAGTAAACCGATGAGGGATATTTACTGTATTCGGTAGTATCATTCGATATATGTGAAATACAAGTTGGTCACCTAATCAGAAATTGAGATTTTGCGGTAATTTAGATTATCTTTTAAATTTTTTCTGACAAAATTATACCAATACAGTTCAGCAAATCAGTAGTTTTTGAGAGGTAGTTGTATACATTTGTTTGTTTTACAAATTTATGATTAATATCTTAGTTTTCGGGCAATTTACTTTATAAGAATCATCGAAATCATTTTTAATCAGTTTAAACTGAAATAAAATTAAACTTTTAAAGATCTAAAAGCTGACAAATGTGTTGTTATGAATTACTGATTCAAAGCCACTAATTGCAGATTTTTATTGCTTTAAAGTTTTGAGAAAAATTTCATAGATGTAATGAAGCTACCCCTTTATTTGCCACCTTTTTTTTAAAGATGTTATACTGCCTAATAGTACTATATCATCAAAAGTTTGATAAGTACAAAAACAGAGGAAGAAAAAACATTAATTTAAAAATTTAACTTTAAATCAAAAATGGCGCCTATGGAGGCCTCTTAAGTGGTAAACTGCACGGCAAATTAAACAAATTTAATTAATTTAATTGTTTGAAAATGTTATTTTTAGCTTGATTTTCAGAAAATTATCGAAATTTCTTGAGTCTTGATGAATAACAACGTTCCTTTATTTTGGAATGGACTAAGGATGTTTTTAAATTGTAGGTGTGCGTCAGTTAGTAAAATTTTTACAGAAAAAATTAACATTGCATATCTACTCTTCGAACGGACTAATAGATATTTTAATGCAGCTAAATCATTTACTTCGATCTTAAAAAATTTAAAATAATGAATTAAAATAACCATTTTAGTATTTCAAATTATGTCAGTCTTGTTTTTTTTTTCTTTCTTAAAAAATGCAATAAGATATTTGATATTTAAAATTTTGAAGATTCATCAAATTTACGTGTAGCTTATTTCAGCAATAAATAGAATAGGGTATAGCGGAATAAATGATATTTAAAACAGCTAAATCATTTACTTCGGTCGATAAAAATTTAAAATAATTAATTAAAATAAACATTACACTATTTTGAATTACGTCAGTTTTTGAATTTTTTTTTTTTTTTTATTCGTGAAAAATGAAATAAGACATTTCAAATTTCGTCTGTAAAATTTTGAAGATTCAAACTTTTATCACAGCAATAAATTTTTTATTCAGCAATAAACAGAATAAAGAAAATTTATCGCGAAATAAATGATATTTAAATCAGCTAACTCGTTTCCTTCGATCTTAAATTTTTTTTAAATAATTAATTAAAATAAACACTTCAATTATATGAATTATGTTCTTGTCTTTGGTTTCTTTTATTCATAAAAAATTAAATATTTGAAGATTCAAACATTCGTGTAATTTAATTCAGCAATAAATAGAAAAGGGAAATATATATATATAGCGGAATAAATGATATTTAAATCAGCTAAATTGTTTCCTTCGAAACCTCTAAACCAGTTTGCTTAAATAACCACAGTGATACCTTACGCAAATGTTTCAGTTCGTGATCTCTATTCTTTTTATTCCTCTCTTTTTTTACTCTCGCGTGGAACGTTGGCGTAATGAAAAAACAAAACAAAAAAAGAATCAAGAATTTAGAGGTGAATAATATAACCAAAGCTGCGAAGTTCATCGGTTCGTTGTTTATGGTTCATGGACTCCGTCGACTGTGGAGTTTGTGTACGCGTACAATGTGTGTGTATTCGACAAAACACTTTTATACTTACTAGGAATGCCGTCCCGCCATTTGGACGGCAATAACCCTTCCGCGAAAGAGAGAAAAAGAATAACGAAGTGAAGTGAAGGGAAGGGGTGATTTTATTGTCACGTTTTGTCGTCTGGTTTTTTGGTTGTTTGGGTGAGTAGAGAGGAGGGTGCACGTTACACGGTTAGCCATGCATAGTAAAGGAAAAACGCGTTGATGGTTTTTGCTTACAGGGCTTTTGTATTCGGCATATTGGCCGAGTGTTTTGGAATCGTGTCTTTCTTTGGTGTGTGGAAGACGATGTATATTCATGGAGAACTTGAAGCCTCACTCCATCAATTTTGATGGATGGGTCGTTCGATTTGCCAGCTTCATCGTATTCATTAGTTGTTTATATTGGAAGTCATTGGCGACTTATATTGAATTCTGTTGGCTGTATTGCTAATTTTAGGCGTTGCCTTTTTTCATTCCATGTATTATTTATTCCTATTTATTGTATTTATAAACATCACGACAGAATATGTAAAGATATATGTCCGAATATTAAAATTGTAAGCGATACACAACCTTTTTTTTATGCCAATTTACAAAAAGTTGATATAAGGTAGAGTGCAGTATGTATGTGTGTTCATCAAGTATACGTATAGGTGTTTTCAAGAAAAAATTCTGCGAAAAAATAATTCGATTAGTTTTTCACGTGTACAGAACATGATATGCAATAGTATATATACTTTATATGTTTTTAACAGTATATAAACAACTTAAATCTCATTTTTTAAATAAATTCTTGCACGACGCATATGTTTTTTTAACGTGTTGTGGATAAAATTACATTTCTTTTTTAAAAAAATAGACAAGACGAAAAATCTGAATTCTTTGATACTTTAATGGTGTTTTCTACATTTTAAAATATTATTGCTCTAGTTTCTGAGTTAGCTTAATTATAAATGGCCAACGTACATTGGCTATTCAGGAGCAGCAGGTTGTGCACTAGCACCACAGTGGTGATAATGAATTGGGCAAAACTCTTATATGTGTTTTTTTACTAAATATAAACGTTCTAAAAAAGCTATTTTCTAAAAAAAATAATAATAAATTAATTAATTTATTGTCGATACAGTTTTTTTTTAACTTATCACATTTTTTTTCACGTTATGTGTTAAACGCAACACCAAATTACATTATAAGTAATAATCAAAATGCATCCTACATATTTCCAATTGATGTATCGATAATTTAAACTCGAGTGATTTGATATCGTATATGAAATCTCAATCATGAAACAATCTCTTATAACATAAGTTTGAATTCCAAGCATGGCTGATGTTTGCTTGCGTAATAAACTATCCTTACCTGAAGATACGGCCATGGCAAAATAATTGTAAAGGAGTATCATTGCCGTCGTCTTATTATCTGAAAATATTGTTTTCCCTTATACAAATTAAACAAATTTGTCGGAATGTAATACACTACCAATAATCTAGTATTTAGTGCCTGAAAATCTATGTCTTAACCCCTCCCCCAATAGTATAGTCGCGTAATCGAACGTACAAATATTTATCAATGAGTACAAAGTCAATGAATGGGCTGAAAATCGATTTTATCAAATCAATTGCATGTAATCAAAAAAGCTGCGCTCTTTTGCCGCAACTCACACCACTGGTTTGAGAGCCGATGGTTTAGAGTTCGATCCTGGCAATCACAAAACAACCGGCATGTATATGGAGCAAGGTGCATTCAGCCACACGACGTTAAATTTGTCGTGGCTGAAAGCCCTCTCGTTGGTTGTAATAGAAGTTGTAGTATGGAGATATGAGTATCCGATCAGGCGCTGTCCTCGTCATCTGGCTAGGGTTGAAATTAGGTGGCGTCCCTATCATGGCCGTTAAAAGGTACATCCCTGATAAACGGGGCTAGAAGCTTGACCGTTGTGTTGCGTGTGTAATCCTAAAAGCGCTTATTGATGTTAGAACGTTTCAAAAAATTTTAAACCTGAATTCCCATTATTTTGGAAAGATTTATTTTTCATTATTGTACGTTAGTTGTTCTTGCATTAGGGGGTGGATATAGTGTTATTTATGTGTGTGTACAAATCGTAACGTGTGTACAACTTTCCAAACAATAATAGAAGCAGATTTATGTGTTTTTTATGTATTATGATATGGCATCATATATTTGTTATTTATGCTATTTTTTTTTCTTCTTTTTTACGAGGTTGATATAAATTTAATAATAATTATCACTTTATAGTTTTGATGAGAAAGTTCTTTTTTTTTCCCCCCAAATAAACGCGAATGTAACAAAATACTATTTTATTTTTATGCTGCAAAAAATAAACAGACTATCTCCTGCTATCTGTTCACTTATTCTGCGGAGAGACGGGGGAAAAATCAAAAAGTATTCTTTTGATACAGGGAAAGGTTTGATATGGCGAAAAAGAGTAAGGTGTTGCGCTTGCGCTCGGTGTTGTCAATAAGATATCTCGGCTAGCCGTCGCCCAGGGCAACCACGAGGGAAAGTAAAGCAGCTTTTCCTGCGAGTCGTCTGCCACTTGACCCGATTATGACCGAAGAAAGCTACTCGCGAACAGCTGCCAAGGTTTTGATGGGGAGTGCGCGGGTTTGGCACACGCTGCTTACATCTGTTCCCTCAGAACTCCCCCCTCCCCCTTTCGCTGATATGAAAGTTTTGTTAAAAATTAACCACCTAACATATGGATAATAAAATTAGATTATGTTTAGAACCTAAATATTTCGGAGATAGCGCATCTAATTCTGTCATTAGTTTAGCATATTATCAAGTTACTGACGTATTTAAAATGTATGCTCTTTTTTTATTTTATTTTATAACCGTCGTTGAACAGTCGACCCAATTTTATGGGTTTACGACTATTAATGTTCAACTCCGTTGCCTTGTAATTTTTAACCCGATCCTGAAGACAAGGGAACTCCTGGATCAAGCATTGGCATTGGGAGAAATTTGGTTTCTTTGAGGACTTTTTGATGGAGCTGACCCGCAATTGCGTTACATGGAGAGGAAGACTTAGAGAACCTCCCACGATTAGCCTGACAGCATAGGTGATTGTGCTCCAGAAAAAATCCTGATTTCCGGATTTTTTGCTAACAATGATCCAGAAGTTTCCGGAAATCCAAGGTCTAGAAGTTTCAAGAAATCAACGATCACATTTATGTATAAAAATTCTAGAAATTTTTGTTTAAAAATAATAGAACAAGAATTTATCTTAGCATCTCTTTCATTTGTGAATTTTTTTTTTCTGGTAGTATAATAAATGTGATTAGAGATAAAAGTGAACTTATAAGTAATTATTCATTCAAATTATACTACATATAATTTATTTAGAATTTCATGTTTGAAAATATCAACTATGATTTAAATTTATAAAGATATTTTGTATATATCTTTTGAAATGCGTTATTACTGATTTTACTCAAGTAATTTTCCGGATTTTTGAGTTGGGCTCACAATTACCCCTGCTGACGGCAAGGGGACTCTAACCTATGATCTGTCTACCACTGAGGATATTTCACGTCAGCACTGTGGTCGGTGCAAGCCGAATGCGGAATTCGTATCGAGCAGCCATCGCCGGGATCGAACCCCGGTTGACCTCATTGGAAAGCTAACGCTCTATCCCCTGAAACATCACGGCTCCTCTTATTTTATTTGTAAACATCTAGCGACTATTTAAAAAAATAATTATAAATAAATTATTAAAAAATAAGAAATATATAAATAATTAGACTTGTATTGGCTCAGTTAACATCATGCAAGTACTAAATTGGTCGTTTTTGTACAAAAAATTTTTTTTCGATGCACTTAATGAAAACTTTTGTATTAATTCTTGTCACTAGACAGAATTAGAAATTTATTTTAAAATTTTTACCGTAAATTTAATTTGAACTTAATTGTTGCAAAACTTAAAGTTTAAATCTATGTAATGCTTTGGTTATGTAATACACCTTTTTCGAACTGCTTATGTAAGAAAAATCTGGAATAAGAGGAACAGAACCTAGGTGACCATTTTTTATTGAAATGTTTGAATTTTAAAATTCAAACATTTCAATAAAAAATTTGTATAATTTAGATATGAAAAGATTTTTAATGTAATTTTTTAGTTATTTATTTGTTATTTCATCCCTTCATCTAAATTCATAATTTTTACTTTATTTCTTATCATTCTAAGATTAAATAATAACCATCCACCAATAATAACAAATTTTGTATCCTTCATAGTAACCCCTTGACATATCATTAAACAAACTCTAACGAAATTATTAATTTCTTGATATAGAAATGATTTTTGATTGCACTGTAAACAACAGCTCGCAACGGAATGTTGACAGAGATGCAAACTGCTCCGGACACGCCAAAATAATTTTAAAAAGAACGGTAAATAACAACAAACTAAATTTTGCAAATATTTGACTATTTTTGCTTGCTTTTTTTAAAGGCATGACATAATGACCGTAAAGTGGTGTAAGCCTACGAATTATTTAGAAATCGTGGTGGATAAAAATCTATTAAATTAAATTTATTAAACCAAGAATCACAATTGATAAACTACCACTTTAAAATATTTATTTGCTGTCCGGAGCAAGTTGGCATCTCCGTGTTGAAGACGTCTGAGACACGTTTTGGCATAAGAAACAAATGACGTCTCCCAAACGTCTTCGTATGCCAAGGAGTTAATAAACATGTGCAACTATTTTTTTCCCTATTGAACCTCATTCTATCTGCAAAAATAAACGATCTCTTTTATTAATAAAGAGCATGTTTTATTCTTCTAATTTTTATTTCATGTGGTTTATTTCGAATCATTCGTTTTCTTTTTTCCCCATTAATAAGTGAATTTCATTTTTTATTAAGAAAAGTAGTTTATTTATTTATTTTTAAAATAGTTTACGAGAAAATGATAATATCAATAAAAAATTTATTTACTACTTAGGCCTTAAACCAACCTGTGAAAATACAGTTTCTGGAAAGAATTTATTCATTAACGAATGTACACGAAATCCACCCTTGAAAAGGTAGCTAACAGAATAACAGTGTAGCTAATATCAATCAATTGTAGTGATTAGAAGTATTACCAGGAATAAAAAATAAAGATTTGATTCTGTAGTTTGAAAATTATTTCCAAAGGCGATTAACTGATGAGAAATGAACATTTTATGAAAATCCAAAACAACTTGGAAAACCAAATCGAAAATACTCTCAATAGATCAACAGATCATGGGTCCTGTTGTGGGCTAACCATGAGATGTTTGGTTCTCCATGTAATTTAGCATAGGTAATTGATTATATGCCAGTGTTTCCCTATCCTTTGAGTTGGGTTCAAACAAAAGGATACTTGGGTAAATGTTTAATGCAATTCGCTGATTATCTGTACTTAAATTTCATATATTGTATTCAGTCTACTAGCAGGATTTAAATTGTATAAATTCATGCATACGTAGATTGAGATTATCACTATTACGTAGCACTTTTATTCATACCGAAATAAGCGGGGGAATCTATAGTTTAATGCCAAATAGATTTAAGTCTCGCTGAGTTTATTATCTTTTAGAATTGAGTCTCTCTTAATATAGTGTCTTTTAGAATTGAGTCTCACTGAAAAGAATGTATGCTGAAATTAAGAAGGAAAAAAAAAACGTCTGGAGGGGAAAAAAATAAACTCTGATATTAATTTAACGGTACAGAGAAAGAAAGAAATACCCAACAGAATGTAATAATTTCCTGAACACATTTTGTAAATATGTATATAAATCTTTATTAAGCCAATAAATAATACAAAAGAAACAGCGATAATACATCAAATAATTTTTTTAAATATATTTGCCGTATACCCGCTCTTTTTTCTATATTAAAAGCTGTCATTCAGTTTCTAATGCAAGATAGTAACATTTCTTTCTTTTTTTTCTTACAGTGATCCTGCCATGTCTCTTGGAGGCTGGCAGCAGTCACCGTCATCCGGCCCTGCGAGCGGTGGTGCCCCTCCCCAAGGGCCACAACAGCAGCTGTCCGTGGTCACCACTGTGTGGGGCGTCACCACAACGACGCAGAGCGGGCCTCTCGCACACAGTTCCTTTGGTGCGAACACTAGCACCACGATCGCCCCGATGCCTTACACCCAAGGGGCGCCTCCACAAAACAGCGGTTACCCTCCCGCAAATGGGGCTTCATCCAAAACACCCTACCAAACACAATCTATGAATTCGCGGCAAACTGGAGGACCTCCCGGTTACAAGTATGTCTTTTATGAACATCTTTTTCCATAGAATAATAATAAAGACTTATATTTTTGCGAACCATTGTTCTCTTTATAATATTTAAACGACCCCTTATTATTTTGAACACGTTAAGGTCGACAGCTCAAATGTTTACACAAGGTGCCCAGTAAAGTCCCCCTCAATCCTCTTAACTTTTAAACGACCACAGCTGTAGTTATTAAAGTGATGTTTAGGTATAGTAAAGTGGCTAGGCCGCTACAGCGCCACCTGATGGAAAATGGCAATGTTAGCGTTCTTATCTCGGGAAAAAGGGAGTTACAAAATTGTTGAGCATTCTAGATTTTTTATGTCTAGTGACAATTACTCCTTCACCTCCATCGTTCCTCTTCGAAAATCATTTTGTCACATCACAGTGTTAGAAATCGTAAGCTAACAAATGCGTGTTTTAAGCATCCTTATTAAGCATAGTTACATTTATATTGAATGGATGATATTTTCAATATAAATGTAAACAACAACAATCTCGACTCGCTTTACTTCCGGTTAGAAAGTATACAGCTGCTAATTATAGCTTATTCTGCGAGGCGATGCAGATAATTTGTTTTTAATAGAAGAAATAAATTATATAATTTCTGAGTATATAATATATGCAACAGATTTATAATAATTATATAAATCGGCTGCATTTCATAAGATAATTAATTCTGGTGAATTTGAAGTGAAAATTTGTTTTAATTATTTATTGATGTATTGTTAAAAAAAAAATTGACATGGTTGCTAGATTTAGAAAGAACTCACTTTTTGGCAGTCCTAAACTGGCTTCTTTTTACTTGTTTATTACTGTTAGTTCCTTTTGCAAGCCGTGCACCATCATATATTAGTGTTAGCATATTGTTCGAGCAGCGAAGTTCATTTTACAAATTACCATTTAGGTTTAAATTTCGAAGTTGGTATATTGTTGACAAGGTAAGAAGTGTTTTACAGCGGTTCTTTTTTTCAAATGACAATTCTTACGTCTTGAAATGACAGGTCTTCAAATGACGATTCTTATAAGCGATTCTTTTTTTTTTTTCTTTTTCAAATGACAATTCTTACGTCTTGAAATGACAGGTCTTCAAATGACGATTCTTATAAGCGATTCTTTTTTTTTTTTCTTTTTCAAATGACAATTCTTACGTCTTGAAATGACAGGTCTTCAGATGACGATTCTTATAAGCGATTCTTTTTTTTTTCTTTTTCAAATGACAATTCTTCTGAGGCATGATCGCGAAATTTGCAGAACTCCGCTAAGGCTGCCTCGTAGATGTACTCGTCTTGTAACGCATCACCACTTTATTTAAGTTAAGACAGTGGAAACGGATTCAATTGGCACTCTGTATACAATAATTATCATTTATTTAATCCTTAAAGTTTAAAGTAGTGATTCAGTATGTTTTATACTACTATTGACTTAACAATATTATTATCTCAGTGCCTTTTTTTCCCGGATGGTATTTTATCATCTCTGAACTTTTTTGAGAACTCAAATTTTTTTCAAGACTTAAATTTTTGTTTTTCTCTAAATGTTCATTGAAAAAAAACAAGTGTTTTTCTTTAAGAATGTGAACGTAAAATATTTCATAGTACAAATTTATTAAACAATTTCTGTTAGATTATTTATAAAGCAAACGAGTTTTTAATTATCATTCCTTCCTTCATTCAAAAAATTGGATATGCATTCAAGTTGTCATTTTATTTATTTATTTTCATTTGCGTAAGTTTTATTTTTTACTTGGACCCAAGGCTTAACTCAGCAAGTGGCGTATTAATTATTAATGTTGCTATTTATTTATTACTTATTAATTTTATTAATGTCGGGATGAAAATATTTTTTATGTATAAAATAATTTTTAGTCCACTTTATAAACAATAATAACCCTTAACTAAACTCTGAATATAATTGCTATAAGATAGTGAGTTATTTTCTCCTATTATTTAACACAAAAAAACTTCAATATGGTAAATGTATTCTGTATTTCACTTAAGTAACTTAATTCTAACCTTATTTGCCTTTATTTACTTAAAGTAAAGTAAAATGAATGATATCTGAATCACACATTTCTTCACCACAGTATTTTGTTTCATATTATAATTTTTTATGATAAGTCTAAGGGCGCAATTATAAATCTTGCAGGAGGGCGCACCTAAGTTACGTATGCTTCTGTAACTCAGCAATTAAAATATGTTCCATGAAATAAATATGTAACTGCATTAAGCGATGTTCGAATCAGGAATATTATTTGTCGAATTAAAAGAAAACATAAATATTTAGTTTTGCATTTTATATTCCTTTTCTATTATGGCAGCTTGAATTTAGTTTCAATAACTACTGACTGCAAAATAGTAGATATCTAATTACATTATAGTAAATGCAAGTTTTTTTTAAGATTCGAACAGTGAAACGTATAATTAGGTCACTCTAACCAGATTTAACTACTGGTTATAAAATACCAAGTGAAAAAAAAAGTGGATGGAATTAAATAATCTCGTCTGATCACTCATAACAATCTTCTCATTTTACCATCGAATAACCTTTACCAAGGCCACCTACTTTTTTTAGCTCTCGATGTGTAGAGTGCTGGGGCGTGACTGAAGGACGGTTGCAAAAAAATGTCACTTGAGAATATTTTCGTCCGGTCATTCAGGAGTGGATTCAGTCAGAAATTCTGTAATTCGTTTGTTATTTATCATTAACTTAAAATCGAAAGTGTCAAATATTAAATTGAAATGTTTATTGTTGACGCGATGTTCGATTAAGATTGTTTTCTCGTGTAACAATAACCTTTAAGATAAATGAATTTTTTAGACACTAATGTGAGGTTTTCGATTTTATGGTGAAATTATTGTTAACATCAACAAGCATCCTAAAACTGGATCGAACCTAAGAATGCCGGTGTATCCCTCCGCCGATGTTATCGTTACTTGGCGAAGTGTAAACAGGCTTGCTATTCTAGAATCCAATTATGATGAAATTTCTTTCAAGTTTAATTGGATTGCAAGATTTAAATGAACTGAAAATATCAAAAGCAATTAATAAATAAAATTAATGAGTTGCAATCTTCTGATTTCATTACATTTTGGCTATTTATTTCGACATCGAATTATTTCTTTGGGAAATTATTTTGTTTTATGCTCAAAATCTATCTAAATGTTGAAAAAATAAAACAATTGTTCGCAAAGAATAATTCCACAATAGATTGCTACAACTGCAACTCTTTAAAATTTTCACTATTACATTAAGTCTGGGTTTTGACTTAAAAATTCAATCGGAAAGAGTACCTAATTTTTTATGCCTCAAGTCCCACCTACTTTTACATAGTGCGTAGCGTTTTTTAAAGGTGCTTATTTCGTTTTTTAAAAGCCCTTTTAGGTGCTTTTTTTGGGTGTTTTTAAGAAGTGCGTAATTTACCCTTTTCGAAAAGTAGATTTTTTCTTTACCGTATCGATTTTCGCCACATATTATGCAAAAGTGTGGTTTTCACATTGTTCTATTCAACTTTTTCACAATTCATTCAAACACAATAGATTTCGGCGTGCCGTCAGTACGTAGAGTATGATAGCGACAGTCATTTTATATATTTGATGAAATAATTGCAGGTCCACATGTTCGTTTACTGAGCTGGGTTCCGTGAGATTCTTGCACTCTCATGTGCAACTCTGCTGCATTTTGCAAGATATTCTCATTTTCAGGCTTCATTTTTCACCCACTGTAATAAAACTGAAAAATCTCTCGATCTTTTTGTGGTGACTAATATAATCTAGAAAAGGGTCCTGTATGTCCGAAACTAATTATTTTATCAGGATCATGTAAAGTCTTAAAAAATTATTTTTCATTTTGTTAATGTATATAGTGCTTAAGTACTTAAAGGTGCTTATTTTTGTTGAAAGATTTGGCTATGCACACTGTTTTAGTTTTATACAATTAACCATCCATAAGACCAGTGTACACAACTACTAAATCTTAAAAGCTAAAAAAACTCATATAAATAACATGGATACAATACAGGTTAATGCAGTGTTTGCACATGAACCAAATGAGCTTTCATTTTAGTAAAATAAATATCCTCACAATAAAATATTAAGTACCTACGAATAGAGAAAATGAAAGACAACATGATGCTATTCCAGCGTTTACAATTTTTAAATCTCATTCATTTTGATATTTTTTCTTATGATTATTTTCTTATTATGATTTTTTCTTATCAACAAATAAGCTTATCCAAATTTAAATTGGATTTGTTTGTTTTTTTTTCACTAAATTTCCTATATTGTCAAAAATCCCTCATAAATTGCAAAAACATTTTAGCGAGAAAAAAATAGGCTGAATAATTTTATTTTTTCTCATCCCATTTGTACAACCACACTGTTTTTTTAATCTTAAAAACAGTTTAGATTGCTAAGTAATTCCAAAACAAAAAAAATTAAGTAAGTTAATTAAATTTATGTTTTTTCTGACATGTATTTATTCAATAGATTTTACTTACTGCTTTTTTTTTTCAGTTATAGTTCAAATTCAAATCAAATGAGCAGTACAATAGGACCCAATGCAATAGGAAATCAAGGACACAACAATGGTTCAGAATTTCAGTCTTCATCATCTGCGCTAAGTGCTGCTGCCTTGGTTGCTGCTGCAGCAACTGCTACAGCCACTGCAACTGCAAGTGTAGTTGCTCTTCAAGAAAGACAACAACAAGAAGCTGTTCTCAATAATCAGTATAATCAAGTATGTTTTTTTTTCTTCCAACTATCTTCGGATAAGCTTTTTTTGTCATGTTTTACGGCGACGGTTCACGGTTTTGAAAATATTTTATCTTTCAGTTCAGGGTTTTTGGAAGAGAAATATGATTTTTTAAAAAAAAGAAAAATTGTAAATTCTTTGAATTCTTCAGTCAGACTTGTTAAAAACGAACCCTGACTAAGCAAGAACTCTTATTATTTAATTAAGACATGAGAAATATATAGTTGGTATACTAATATAAGTCTATAGGAGCGTAGCAAGCTTTCAACTTTAGTTTTAGCGAATCACACTTTTGTAACTTTGTCGTACTTTCACCTTTCCAGCATAAGTGATTCCTTATTGGGAAAATTTGTTTTACATTCGGATGACAACTAAACTTGGTGATGAGTCATAAATCTAGCAAACATGTGAACTTTTGTCAAAGGCAGAGTTGCAAGTGATGTTTTTTGGGCCACGAATCTTATCCAACGAAAAATAGTATAACAGGGAGACTCTAGGGCAGTTTAAAGCAAATTAACTAACTCTTCCTTTTGCTCTGTACGGAAATAAAAAATTTATAGAATAATGATTATATTTATAATTCAGTAAGTTCGACTGAATTTTTGTAATTCAATTAATGAGGCAATTTATCTATTACTTTATTAATTTAAGATCGCTTATGTCAATTCTTAAAACCATTTATAATTCTTTTTTTAAACTTAAATGGGTTTATTTTCATAGACTGATCTTCGTAGATAACAGAATTTATCTTCTTAACTTAACCAATATTTATATTTTTAGGGTATTCCAGGCCAACAGTTTCAACCAGGTTACAATTCTCATCATTCAAGAGTTTCATCCAATACTGATGTGTCCAGTCCTTTGGGGACTCATATGAATAATCCAATGAACAGTCATATGGGCAACAGTGCTTTGATGAATATGCCCAACAACATGCCTTCAGTGAATTCTATGAACTCTGGCATGGGAATGAATGGTCCCATGGGCATGAACAAAAGTATAGGAATGGGCGGTCAGCCTCACCCTTCCATGTATTCTGGAAACAATCCTGGAATGGCACCACAGAGTCGGTCACGAGCTTCTCCTTATCCTAATCCCCAACAGCATATGGCACAAAAGAGGCCAAATCATTATAACATGATGTCTCAACATTATGGTCCTGGAATGCATCCATATAATTCTAATCCTCCTCAGAATTACAATTCTGGACAGGTAATATACCAATCGGTTTAAACTTTTATGGATGGTTGACTGAATGTAAACAATAATAAACTCCCTAAAACCGGAACAAATTTAGAAAACTTACGGTGTATCCTTCCACTTATGTTATGCTTACGAGGCAATGTGTGAATAAGCTAAATATTCTAGGAAGTTTAATTATTGTGTTTAAATTTATGCATAATTTTACCATTCATAAGAGTTTTCTGTAATTTTTAAATATTAACAAGTCGTGAGCGTAAAACAAATTTGACAAAATTAATATCACAATAAATAAAGTGTAAAGTTAGCTATGTTTTGATAGTCATCCCTTATTTGGCTATATTTGTGTATATTGTCCCCTGAGCCACGATGGCTCAGAGGATAGAGTGTTCACCTTCCAATGAAGTGAATCGGGGTTCGATCTCGGCGATGGCTGGTCGATATGAATTCCGCATCTGGCTTGCACCGACCACAGTGCTGACGTGAAATATCCTCAGTGGTAGACAGATCATGGGTTAGAGTCCCCTTGCCGTCAGGCTAACCGTGGGAGGTTCTCGTGGTCTTCCTCTCCATGTAACGCAAATGCGGGTTAGTTCCATTAAAAGGTCCTTCACGCAGGCAAATTTTTCCCAATGCTTGATCCAGGAGTTCCCTTGTCTTCTGGATTGGGTTCAAAATTGCAAGGCTGCGGAGTTGAACATTAGTGGTTGTAAACCCAAAAATTGGGTCGACTGTTCAACGACGGTTATAAAATAAAATATATTTGTTTAAAATAGCACTGTTTTTTATTTTTTGGGTAGTTTCATAACAAGCTTACGGAGTCTTCAGAATTCATTTGTTGTTTGTTTGGTTGAAAGTTAGAATGAAAGAATTTGTTATATTGAAAACACTACAAGTATAATAGTATTGGACGGTGCGTTTTTTCAAGCTTAAGCATAAAAATTTGTCGGAAGTAGTAGTCCGTAAGTTTTTTACACTTAACTTTACACAATCAACCATCCATAGCAACTATATGTTTTAAGATATTATTTCAAGTAAGCAAACTGGGGTTTGTTTCGTAAAAATATTAAAATGAAATAAGCAATAAGTTGAGGTATATTTGACGATAATCAAATGCTGTGCCCTCCACTATAAACAAATATGTATGTTATTTAATTTTTTAACGATGTTTGTCAATAATAATAATCTTATTTATATTGGTTTGTTTTTCCTCTCTTTTTACAGGGTTGTGTATGTTGTTCACAGTATCCTGGTAACCCACCGCCATCTCAGTATGGAAAACAGCAACCCTATACACCACCACAGCATATGCCGACTGGGGCCTATCCATCCCAGCAGCACATGCGGTCCTCACTAAGGCCTCAGGCTCCTCCTTATTCCAGTCAACCCAGTCATTATTATCATCAGTCACAAATGAATGGGGCACCACCTCCACAAACACAATATGATCCTCATTACACAAACCAATTCACACAACCCAACATTCAGGTACTAAACTCTCCTGTTGTACCTTCCCCACTTCATTCTTCAACCAAATATGCATTGCATGATGTCAAGAAGCCCTAGTACCCCTACACATTTTAATTTGTTTTTTTTAATATTTATTTTAATGTTCAATAACTTGGTCACATAATTAGATATTTCAATTCTAAGCATGCATTAATGTTGTGTTTTATTTCTTAAGTTATCACGTGTTACTGATTTAAAATTTAATTGCCAAATAAATAACCGAGTATTTTCTCCAGTAAATCAATGTAATTTGTATAAATTTGTAAATCTATATTTGTGCTATTGTATTTTCTATTTCGAATTATTAGTGTAACATCATAAATTCACCAATGTAAATCTTAAGGTAATAAATTTAAAAAGATAGCTTAGCAATTATGCAAATAATTTTCAAAAGTTGTAGAAGAATAATATGTAATCATTTTAAATCTTCATTTTCTGTTTTTTAAAATATTATTATTTTGCATTTTACTCTTCTTCTAATAAATAAATACATATTTATTTTTAAAAGCTACACAGAATTTTTTAACGTTTAAGTTATGAATTTTAAAATAAAAATTTTGATTTTAAACTTAATGTAATTTTATCTAAATTTATGAACTTGTTACATGTTTTACGAATTCAAAAAAAAAAACTTGAGCCAAATTTTTATTGATCTTTTTCAAGAAAATAATTAGCTTCTCACTGTACATTATAACAATTTTTTAAATATTTCTTTTTAACCAAGAAATTAGAATGTACATTATAAAAATTTTTTAAATATTTCTTTTAACCAAGAAATTAGAATGTACATTATAACAATTTTTTAGATATTTTTTTTTAACCAAGAAATTAATCTTTTTAACCAAGAAATTAATCTTTTTAACCAAGAAATTAAAGAATATCAGTTTGTGCTTCAAATCTTCTTATTTTTATAAGAAATAAGAACTACTAATTACTAATTAATCTTACACTAGTATAAAAAGAATTTATAAAAATTTGATTTGATGTGGAGGTCCTGAGGATTAGAAGAGGACCTTCAGCTACAAGCATTCTAAATCTGTTCCTGTTCCGTAGAGTTTTTCAAACCTTTGCCTTTTTTTAATAATCAAGTTACCATCTCATGAGTTTTCCAGAATAATATTTTTTGTTCCATTTCACTGAAGATTGTTCTGAAGAAGTTTTGGTTTTCAGATGCAAGATTGGATTTCATTTTTACCCGGTAACATATTTTGATATAAGGACATCATTAATTTTCCTTCATCACTAACTAGAAAATGAGTTGGCTGTTTGTCTTGAGCACAGTTCCCTTGCTTAATAACTTTCATGTCGTTGTATAAGTTATCTTTGTCTGTCTCTCCTCAATTTTTATAAACTTTGTATAAATTTTCATTTGTTACTAATTCATATTGAACACAGCTGTCTTTATGTATAACTTTTACATAATCATGTAAATCTTAACTTCTTGTTTATTATCTTTGCTCTTACACATCATCTATACTTTAGTTCACCTCTTAATAGAAACTAGGTTTACTTAACTTAAATGCAATTTTCTTATTTGATATCTTTTACATCGCATATGAATCTTTCTACTTATATCATAGTATATATCTTTGTTTCTATTTCATCATGTTTTCTATAAATCCTGTTTAAATTTTTATTCCTTATTAATTTGTCTAGTACGCAGTGATCTTTATTGGTATCTTTTACTATGCCTGCAAATATTCTTTATTTTTTGTTTCATCGTTTTCTTAAAAGCCTTCATTCATCACTATTTTGAAACTGAATTTACTTTTTATCTGGAATCTAGTTATTTTTCTTGATATTTTTCATCACCTTCATATCATTTTTTTGTTAGTTTGTTTCCTGTTAGATTTACAACTTTTATTTATAATTAGTTTGAAGACTAGTTTGTTTACTTGTCATGACTACAGTTCTTCTTTTTTTTTGTTGATATATTTTATATTATTGTTTTCATCTCTTTTTTTTTCTTTTCTCATCTTATTTTTGTGTACTTAATACTTGTTTATTTTGTTTTCATTAAAATAAATGTATGTCAAATTTGTTATCGTCAGATAATCTGCCTGATATGTTGCATGTAAGAAAGCAAACCTATTGCCCTTTGTATGATTTTAACCATTTAAATTCATAAATATATTTAGAATTCTTAAACCAAACTCAGTAATTTCATAATTCAATGTCTTATAGAATTATCTCAATTAATTATCCCATAAACTTTAGGAAACAATTAAAAGTCTTCATTTCTCTGATAACTTTCTGTATATAATTTATATAATAATGGTAATTTTCTTATTTTAAATAATTTTTTTAATTAAACTAAGACTCAATTATTTTCGATGTGTAAAATGTTAAATAAAAAAAATTAACGGACAATTTTTAAAACTTAATGATAATGTAAAAGTTAATAAAAATTTATAGAAAGTATCGATAGCTCCATTAGTATATATATTGTATCTAATTAAATTATAAAATGCAATTGTCTTGCATTACAAAGGTTGCAATATTTAACTTTCCTTTTAATTAAGATAAAAGCTTGTTACAAAATAAATAGGTTCCTATAAATTTATAAAACATTAAATTTATGTTTTTAATACTCTGTCTCAAATGTACGATATATGAAGTATTTTAAAATATTTTACTTTTTAAGGTAAAAGTAGAAAATAAAGACCAATTAATGCCTAAAAATCTATGTGATAAACGATAATTCCTTTTGCGATAAATGTGTTTTTTTTTCTAGAATAAAATTTTTCATAATCGTTTTTTTATTAGTGCAATATATTTTTTAAGGCAAAAATAAATAAGAAAAACAAGTTGTAATATAAAACTCAAAGTATAAAAAAGCATAATTTTTCTACATTATTTTTTCTAAGATAAAATTTTCCAGTACCTAGTTAGTGTAATAATATGTGTGTATTTATATCTATATTTGTAACTCTTTTAGAGGAACATGAATTATCAGCCAATGTCAATTCCTGGAAACCCTACTCCACCTCTCACCCCTGCATCTGTTGTTCCACCATATCTATCACCAAATGCTGACATGAAGCCCACTTTTCCAGATACTAAACCAAATGTACCTCCACCCATCAGTAA
The DNA here is from genome assembly GCF_982258835.1 of Parasteatoda tepidariorum. Taxonomy (NCBI): domain Eukaryota; kingdom Metazoa; phylum Arthropoda; class Arachnida; order Araneae; family Theridiidae; genus Parasteatoda; species Parasteatoda tepidariorum. The sequence goes on from NC_141755.1 coordinate 49,287,626, forward strand.
GCAGTTTTCAGCTTTAGATTTAATTGTCATTTTTCTTATTCTTAATGATATAGATGGATTACTATGGACTTTCTTGTATCTTACCTTCTCTTTACTTTCATTACCTTTCATCGGTGATTTGAAAATATACGATTATAGTATATAACAGTATAAGATCTTCAAACATTTGAAACATGTGACTTTTTACTTGTTTCGAATGTTTGCTTTTTATAAAGATCTTATACTTTTTAATAATATGGAATTTTGTGTTATATAGATCAATTTGAAATATGATTAAATTCATGTAATAAACATGGCATCTGGTTTCTTTAAAATAATGCTTTAAAATAATATTTAACTAAAAAATTTTTAAAACACATAAATATGCCTTTAAGTATTTATTAAAAAAAAAATTAATTCATGAAGAGCATTAGAAATAATGTTCGAAAAATTTATTAATTTTGACTCGCTTTAAGGATAGTTTTCAATGCAGAGTTGTGGTTTATGGAATTGCTTTACATAGATCTTCTATTAAAGCAACTTCAGGGATCTTCCAATCTGATACTTAAGTTAATATTTTCTGCTGTAAAATATGAGGAAAGCAGAATTCATTTCTTTGATTATTTTTCTTGCATAATAAACGATTTAATGATAATAAAAATTCTCCCTTAATGTCACTTATGTTTCTTCCCAATAAATCTATTACATTATATACCCAGTTGCCAAAATAACAGAAGCAGATTTCGGTGATCTCACTTGAAAGTAACGAAAATCTAAGCATTTGCTCTAATTGTACAAAAACTTTAATGTTCTGGTCCAGTCTAATATAATCTATATATATTGTTATACAGCATATACTTGTTCTAAATAAAAAAACATATTTCTCTAAGCATTAGTCTTAACTTTTCTGTATCATTTTTTTTCTTCTTCGTTTTGATGGAAAAATAATTAGTAGCAGCAAGGCCCTACTCAAGGAAGGAATCGAAGGCCATTGTCCAAGAGAAGGCCTGGTCAGAATTCCTTACTAAAATTTAGTTTTTTTTTTCTTTTTAAAGAAAAACAACACAACTGTATAAAAACTACTCTTTTTAATGAAGAGTTTTCGAAAATTCTGCAAAATATGAAAATAAGATTTTTTGTACTTCTATGAAGTGGCCGCACTATGAGTTTCGTCCTTGGCCTTTAAAACTTGTCTTTTACCTTGTGTAGCAGTACAATTTTATTATAATTTTGCTTAGAGGCTCATATATAAAGAGTTAATAAGCATTTCAATTTTTTAATAATCTTTTTTATTTTGCAGAAGATGATGAGTTACGCTTGACTTTCCCCGTTCGTGATGGCATCATTTTAGCTCCATTCAGACTGGAACATAACTTAGCTGTAAGTAATCATGTCTTCCATCTAAAGCCATCTGTGCACCAGACACTCATGTGGCGGACAGATCTGGAGTTACAGTTAAAATGCTTCCACCATGAAGACCGACAGATGAACACCAATTGGCCAGCTTCAGTTCAAGTTTCTGTAAATGCAACTCCACTGAGTATTGACCGTGGGGAAAACAAAGCTTCCCACAAACCTCTTTACCTGAAAGAGGTTTGTCAACCTGGTAGAAATACAATACAGATAACTGTTACTGCATGTTGTTGTGTAAGTTTTCAATCATTTTTTTTTTCATTTCAAACAAAATGCTGCTGTAATAGAATTTTTTTTTATATAAAAGTTAAAATAAATTGCTTAACATCTGAGCCAATAACCATAATTGTATTAGGTAAGACATAGATAATTCAAATACAAGAATCCGCCTCTTTTTAGCTCATGTGTGGTCGGTTGTATAGGGCGACAAAAGAAAAAATTTACTGTTCGCCAGTAAACAGTTATAGCATTTTTAACAGGAGCCACTTTTTAAAACACGTACGAATTTTTTCAAAAGTATAACATTTTAAGCGATTAGAAAATTGCTGATAATTAAAAGGCATTTCATTACAAGCATTTCTCAGTATAAGAAAACATTACAAGATTCATTTCTTATTTGAAGAAATAAGTATGAGATAAAGAAATTTCAGAATATTTTTAAATATTCATGATGATGGCATTTTTGGCAAAAAATTAGCAGCTGGCAGACATTGCTATTTGTTACATTTAGTCAGTGTATACTTATCTATATATTGCTAGTTTAATCTTTTTCTATCCCAATATAATTCCGATGCTTATGAATTAGTTGCAAAAGTATAAGTAATCTACAAAATGTTTATAAGTATATCTGACGCTTGATATACAACACATTTTTATAAATTGTTTTATCAGTAATTTTGTAATTAGTAATTTTCAGTGTAAGATATATCTTAAATATGGAAAAGTTAAAATGATACAAATTTTAATGCATTTAGCACTTGTTCTTATTCTGTTTTTAACTAAATATATATTTTTATAGTCTCATCTATTTTTGCTACAACTTGTCCATCGTCCGACTGTTCGATCGGTACTTCAAGGTCTCCTTCGAAAGCGTCTCCTACCAGCTGACCACTGTGTGGCTAAAATCAAACGAAACTTTTCCAGTGCAGCTGCTTCCAACAATGCTCTTAATATGGAGGATGGCGTAGAACAAACTGCAATCAAAGTGTCATTAAAGTGTCCCATCACTTTCAAGAGGATAACTCTGCCAGCTCGAGGTCAAGAATGCAAACATATACAGGTATATAATATACACTGTTTCTTCTTTGCTAGAACTACAGCCAGTTGCTGACCTTGGCTGTTCATCTTATTCCATCTTAATCTATTACTCGCCAGTTCTTATGTTTCACATGTTCTTTAAATTAATGTGTGCAGAAATAATTAATTTAAACATAATTTATCGCATTGAATTATGTTTTATAAAACCTTCCCTTTACTGCTCGTTATGAGCCAAGGTAGCTCTGGTGTCAAGGCTCCACGATTTCATGATAAGCAGTATGCTAGTAGTAATGTGTTTAGCATTGTGCCCAGAATATATTTGTATCATTGTATTTTAAAAGATGAAAAATTTTCAGTATTGGCAAAATAAATTTTGATGCGAGTGAAGAATATCAACTACTATAAAAAAGAATGATCCTGTTTCAAAAGAGAGTTTTGATACTTTTTCAATCATGCTCTTAACGGATATATTAAATTAATAATAGATTAAATTAATATGTTTCATAAAAAATTTAATGTATAGTTGGAAATTTGTTTTTTCCTTTAGAAGTAAAAATTATTTTTTTAAAAGCACATTGTATGTATTTATATAGTTATTTATATTAGTCTTGTTCTATTTTTTTCAACTTATTTTTCTAAAAAGAAATCATTTATGAGTTAATAAAGCTTAAATTGTAGCGGGTAGTTTATTGGTAGCACGAGATGGGGCTACCTCTCTATCCCAAAAAACGATAACTATTTTTTTCTGACTTAATATGAGATGACGCAGGACGAGCTCTGTGAACCATCCTGGTTCCCCTTTTCCTACTCATCTTGAGTAAAAACTTTCTAGTTCTTTTTGTTAGTTAATGTTATGTTTTTTTACTCTTTATTGTTAAATGTTTAATGTGATTTTATAATTAAAAATATTGAGCTCATAGTGATAATATTTTTATTTCTTATGTTTTTTATTTATATGTGTTGTGTTAGGAAATAGTAATTTAGGAAATCAAGCTGTAGTATCTATGATTTTATTTCATAAGCATAAATTTAATAGTGAGATACTGTAATTTTTTGTGTATGTCTTTATAAATTGTTTGGCTGCTTAAAGTATTAAATTTTTAACTTTATTGAACAGATCGTCAATATTCAGTTTAACTCTTTTTACAATATATCAGAATTTATCGGAAATTTAAAGTTAACCAAAAAATAAGGTACATTCTGATGAAAACATTAAAAGATCTTCTTTATTTACATCTCAGCTTTGTTTTAACAATAATATTTTTCTTATAAAGAAGAAATTTTTAAACAATTGAACTAAAGTTGTCAAATGTGTTTATTTGGTTACGTATGATAAAAGACTGAAAACTGTATGAAGGTACTTAAAGCTTTACAAAAACAAAATTTGCTCATTAAACTCAAATTTAAAAATAGGATCTCTAATGATCTACGAATATCTTCATTATTATTATTTGTATTTGAAAACATGAAATAACTTCTAAAGTCTTGTGTATATTTTTTATATGTAATGTGTTAGAAAATACTATTTTTAAAGAAATTAAAGTGAAGTATCTTTTAGTTTAATTTTTAAGCATAAATTTATATTAAGCTTTGTATTAGCACTGAGATACTGTAGTTTTTTCTGCAAATATTTATTTTGTTATTACTTGCAGTGCTTTGACCTTGAATCTTATCTACAACTTAATTGTGAGAGAGGTGCTTGGAGATGTCCTGTTTGCAAGTATGTCAATTTTATAAATATTGTATTTATTTTGTTGTTTGACCTTTCCTATTCTTGACCTTCTATTTTCAATTATAATATATATTCAATTTTTAAGCATTGTATAACAGAATATTTTTTTGTTTTTCAAATAAATATCTTATGCAGGATGTTCTACAATGACTACCCTTAATAGATAATTTTAGAACTTTTGCAAAAATGAAGATAAATTATACACAATGGGGGGTCGTAAATTAATATTTATGTGAGGGAGGGAAGCAAAAATTGTATAATCTCTATTGAGAAAGGCAGATGTTCGAAATATCTGAACCTGGTTGATTGCTGGAGGAAACAGTAAGAAGTTAAAAGAACATTGTTTGAAACACCTTCAATTTAGTAACTGGCAATTGAATAACCTTTGATGTTTTCTACTCCGGCTATATCAGATTTCAAAAATGTTTTCTATATATTAATTTGAAACCTTTAAAGTGTATACTTTTTAGTTGTATTGTCTGCAAGAATTCTTATGTAGTAAGGGTCATTATGAAACACCATGTATTTAGTATTTTATAATCTTTTTTTTTATTAATTGTAAACTATGCCAATTCCTGGAATATGTTGTATAGTATAACATGAAGTTTTTCTAGACATGAGCCAAATTTATTTTTATATTTTTTAATAAATTTTAAATGTTTGAATAAAACTTTCAATCACAGAAGATTAAAGTATCAATAAATTGATTCATATTTTTAAAACATGACCTAATTTAAAATTTTGCTGAAATGTTGTTTTATGAATTATTATGATGTTAATTTTCCTTTATTTATTATTATTTTTTTTAAATTTTTTATCTTTTCATTTATTTTGTGTTTCCAAATTATTTTTTATATTTCTTTTGAGATATTTAAGTTATTTCTTCAAGTAAAAAAAAATCTTTTTTTTTATTTATTTAAATTTGTTTATTTCTAAATGGACAATAACTCATAAGTCTCGTAAATAAAAAATCAAGTTCTCACCAATTTTTATCCCACTAGAAAAACATATTTACAAAATAGCACGGCATTTTCTTCATATGCTTCAATATGACTGACATATTGCTGTTTAGAATTATTATATTTGCATTTTCAAGTAAACAAATTTTAAATAACAAAGATGTTTACAAATGAAATGAACTTTGACACATTTTGATATATTGGGATTAATTTCGGTAAACATTAAATATAATTTTCCTGAAAAATCTCCTTTTCAGCAAACCGGCTCTTCTTGAAGGTTTAGAGGTTGACCAATACATTTGGGGTATACTAACTAATCTGAGTAATTCTGATGTGGAAGAAGTAACTATTGATTCTACAGCAAGTTGGAAACCAGTGCCTGTTAAAGCTGTCAAAGAGGAAACAGATGGGGGTAAATAGCACTTTAAATAATTAACTATCCTAATTATTAGTGTATATATGTTTTGAAATGACTTAACTCTAAAGAATGTGTATTGTAATTTGGCTCTTTCTTTTGGAAGTTATACTTTAGGAATAACAACTAAAAAAATTTATAATTAACCCTTTCTATGTCAGATTCTTTTTTCCTTTTGAATTTTCTCCCAAAAAAAGCATTTTTTCATTAATATATATGTCCTATTCCAAATTCGAAAATGCATAATTATTTTTTTCAGCGTGCAGTTTTTTGCTTGACCAATTGGTGGTGAAATACATGATGTCCCGTCTAGTGATCTCGATATTTCCTTGTAATGCACTGATACTACATATTTATTGAGATTTTAAAGATAAATATCTGCGTGAAATAATTACGTATTAAAATTGGGTAAAAAATATATTTTGGAAAATAATTTTCCAACCTAACTATTAAAACAGCTTGATAAATCAGAACTATCATCTTAAGATCGAGAGATGATAAGTTCACTGTCCTGGAACTCACTCTTTAAATACATCATAACTATTTTGACTTGCAACTGTTACACTAATGAAAGCGAAATTACAAAAAGTACAAAATTATTTTGATTTCAATTCAAGGTGAAAAATCTCACTCCGAAAATTGTGGGGAAAGTGGGACTAGATGCGCAGTCACTTAGCAATGTTCAGAAATACAAAAATAATCACGGATTAAAAGAGACATGCAAGTAGCAGAAAACTCAGTTTCAATGATGCAATACCTACCATGCGGGCACAAAAAGTCAAATGTATGAAATGCGATGCTAACAAGGAAGGAGTTAATCAGGGTTTTTTTTAAAACAAAATAATTTTATAGAAAAATGTAAATTTATTGTTTTCAAACAATTTTGATCCTTATTATTTCTTACCAAAAAATAGAACACTTAAAAGAAAATCTTTGAGTTTGTCATTTAATATTACATGTATGCATTGTATAATATTTCATGTGTATATAATAAAAAATAACATCACTTTCTTCTTGAGTTTTATAAATCTGTTCATTTCGTTAAAAGAAATAAAATAAAAAAATTTTAAAAATTGTTTTTTAGAAGGTTGAACTTCATTAATAGTATTATGTTTTAAACATTACACGAATTTCTTTATTCTTAAAATTTTTTTGTTTTAATTAACTTTTGACTTTTAGTTTTCCTTCATATGAATAAAAGCATTTTTTTAATGAATTTATAATTTTATTTGTTAATGATCGGTTATGTTTTTATGAACAGAATATATTTTTAGAGATAAAGTAAGCAACAATGCATTGCTGTATCGAACTAAAACCTACAAAATAAAAAATATTTGTATCGTAAGATTCAAATATTTTTTATTAGTATAATTAATTAGTATAAGCAATGTTTTTGAAGGAAATATGTTAATATTTTTTTTTTAAGATTTAGATACAAAAAGTATTCTGACTATAACTAAAATTGACTCTTAAGTAATTATTAAAATGATTTTGATCTCTTCACGTTTTTATATTACAATACTTAAACAAATATTAACTTTGAACATTTGTAAAACATTAAATGTAACTCTAGTATATTTGATGCTAATGTTTTTAGTGTCTATCATGTGATATCAATGTTTAACGAACATTTTTAAGACTAAAAATATATATATTCATAAAAATCACTCAGGAAGAAAGCTCTTTCTTTTGTCTAACTAACACCTTGCCAGAACATTGTCAATGATTAAACAATTTTAAGTAGGAGTACGGGATAATCATTTTCGACAAGTTTTGATACAGATCATTGCAAGAAGTATCCAAATCTCCCTTCTTTAAAATATGCTTTGTCTTGTTTCAGATACAGTACAGGTTTCTAGTCTTTATTTTTTAAAAATAGCAATTTTAATGCCTTGAAATATTTTACAATATCAGTTGTATAATATAAATGTTTGTCTGTAGTTGAATTTAATAATATTAATAACTAATTAGTTGAATTTATAATATAAATAATTGCATATAGTTGAATTTTAAAACATTAATTATATGTAGTTGAAGCATGTGGTGCTCAGAAACGTTTCAAAGCCATGTCGCCAAGTAGCATGACGATGCCAACAACTTCAGCATGGGAAATGGGACAAGGCCTCTCTCCCTACTCTTCCCTACCTCCTCCCGATATGCAATGTAAGCAAGCCTTACTTAAATACTCTTAACACCCTGCCTTTACTTTATTCTAATATTAATCATTTTAACTTAAAGTTCACCTATTTGTTTACCTCAAAAAATTAAAAAGGATAAAAAATAAAATTATTTTTAGAATTCTTATAATACAAATATAGTTTTATTTCTATTTAAAATGAAGCAAATATTTACTTGTATTTGTTTATAATTTGATAGTGTTACTAAGAAAATGCTGTATGTTAATATTAATAATTTTGGAAAACTGATTCAAATAAAATAGAAGTTTTTTTTTTATTGTCTGATGTTTTGTATAAATATCTTGCAACCAATATTTATAATGTTTTATTGCTTTCAGTGCAATTTTATTAATTATAACAATTAATATTGGATTTAAAAATATACGAAGCAAATTTGATGGTTTACAAAAAAATTTTGAATTAATTAAATTAATAACAATTTAATTGTTTGCTTAATTAAAGTTTGAAATTATTTAAGCGTCAAACTATTTTCATAAAGAATTAAAATTCTGCTTTAATTTTTCTGATTATTGGAAATTTTATTTTCAGTTGGAGGAACAATTTTGTTTTTACGCTGACATCTGCTTGTTTTTTTATTTTTTACTACATTTATCAATTTATTATTGCATTTTACAGATATCTAATTATTTACCATTGTCAAAGTGTTTCTTTTAAAGTGTGTTACACTTGTTTAATTATTTTTTGCAGCTATTGCAAATGGTCCTGTCCCCAATGGCCCTATGATGTTAAATGGCTCTGGGTATGGAAGCAACAGTGGCTATGAATTTCAGTCCCAAGCAACTGATTTCAGTAGCCCTTTGTCTCACCTGAATGAAAGTGTCTCCTCATTAGATCCTCTTGCAGCCATGGAAAAATCATTAAATCACCATGAACAAGTAAATTCAATTCTTTAACTTCAATTTGTGTTTGCATTATTTATTTTTATGCCTTGCACATGCCTCGTAATTTGCTGTACTAAAAGATTTTTTTTAAAAATAAATATGTATTAACAGCTGGATGTATTTTAGTAATACAATTTTTCAGACGATACATAGTCAACAGTCTTCAGTGAAATGCATTTGCTTTTAAACAAATTTAGAGTCTTTTTTAGTTTTAATATTTTTCTTAAATTGGTTTTCAGTGATTTTATGAATTAACTAATTGGTAAACAACACAAAACATGTAATAGAATACTAAGTATACATATCAGCAGAAAAACATACGCAAAATAAACTTTACTTTTTAAGTTGTTACAGTTATTTAAATTTTTAGGAAAATACAGCTAATGTTTTTTAAGACACATACCATAAATTTGTTACTACTCAATATTTTGTGATAAATAATACATTAAACTTTAAGTTGAAGCTTTTAAGTTCTAATTTTATTAACTTCAAAAGCTAGACTTTTTTTCTGTTGCATACAAGAAACTCGCAAAATTTGTTAATTATTATTCAAACATTTAAACTTTTACTTTTTTTTAGTACTTTTACTTAATTTAGTATTTTTAACTTTATTTAGTACTTTAACTTAATTTAGTACTTTTACTTTATTTAGTACTTTTTCTCTCTATAGCAAATGGGACTTCCCAGTCTCCACGATCAAGGCAACCAGTCTCTACGGCAGCCTTCCACCACATCCACTACAAGCACAAATCAATCATCCTTGCATCAAACCAGCACCGGTACCCCTGGTACACCTTCATCCAGCCAAAGTCTTCTGCAACATGGTCCAAACACACCACACACACCTCATACCCCACACACACCTGGTAATTCAGGCAGCGGTGGTCCACCCAGTGTACCACCACCCTCTAATCCCTCCCAAACAACAGAAAATAGCAGTAGTGGTACAAATAGTGGAAATGCCATCGTTAGTCAGCCTAGTAGTCAAGCATCAACTAACAGCGATTCATCTCTCTCACATGCTCCTGATCTAGGGGACTTAAATTTTGATCCAGCTGCAGTCATAGAAGGAGAAGGTCAGGGCCAAGAAGCTCTAAATGTAAATATTCTTAATGTGCGTCCACTTTTTTAATCTATTTTATTCATTAAGAGTGCATTTTTATAAATATGTATGAACTATGTTTTGTATATTGTTTTCAAAGAAACATTTCCAATGTCTTATATTTTATTTTGTAATTTTTAATTTTTCTTATAGTGAAGCTGTTTTGTTATTTACTTATTTAAATATTTTTTTATGTAAATCACTAAAATAATTGTTTACCTCTTTTGTTTAACAAAACAAAAACACTTAAACATATAGTTCCGAACGGAGTGAAAATTTCATTGCTGGAATTGAATTTAAAATTGTGATACAGATGACAAAACATTTTAATGTCTTCGGAAATTATAAAAGAATTAGCTACTACAGCATGAAAAATGGTATAAAAATTTTTTAAAAATGAACTAAATTGCTGAACGATATAGTTAGCCCTCTATTGAAGTGTCCCCTCCATAATAATGATAAGAAATTAAGGAATTTTTTGCACTTACTCACTGAGTAGGTTTTGCTTTCTATGTTAAAGATTATGATCATCTTTTTAAATGCAAATATTAGAGCCACTACCAGCTGTAAAATTTAATTTGAATTTGATGAGTTTTGTTTGAAAATGTTTCTTTGTTGCTATTTTTTTATTTATTAATTTAAACGTATATTATGATAATTATTATTACTTGATTATACCTTTACAACTCAGAATTTGGCTGTTTTTTTTACCCTAGAGAGATTTCATACATATAAAATCTTTGAAATATGATGTAAGATTTATATATTTTATCATATTTTTAAAACTAATTCATTTTCAATTCCTCCTATATTTCTTTCTAATTTGATCAAGCCAGTGCGAAATATTAACTTAATATAATTACAGATATCATTAAATTTTTTTATACTTAGCATTTCATATCATATTTCCTCCAAACAATTTCACAAAAACTTCCTTAAATTGAAACACTGCCTTTTTAAATTATTAACAATGGATAGTAAATTTGTAATGAATTAATTTATTATCAGTAGTATTGCTTATTTCTCTATTTTATGAAAAGTGCATGCTTGATCAAAGTGAAATTTTTCTTAAGGACTTTGCATCACTTTCTATTAAAATTTCTCAACAATGTATTTTGTGTTTGCAAATATCTATATTTAAGAATTTTAAAGCCCTACCATTTTAACAATTATTAATATTTAATTTTAATAAAAAAAAAAATTATGCAATTTTCTTTTAAAACAAAATTACTTCTATATGTAATTATAACATTATTACTTATAATTTTAAGGTTCTTGTTTCTTTTTTCAGTTAATGAATAAACTTAGATCTAAGAACTTCATTTTTGAGAGAAATAAACTTGTCTCAAATAGCATTCATTTTATTTCTGATTGAACAAGAATGTAGATTTTTATATAGAATGTAATTAAATAATACTGGTCTTTTATAGATGCCAGAAACTTAATTCTCATACTCAATTGTGCTAGAAATGTTACGAATTTATAAGTAAAATCTCTAACTTTGACTATTACTTTTTTTGTATTATGTTCTTAAAGTTATTCATTTATAATTAAAATCTTACACGTCATTCCTATGAAAGGAAAACAATATTTTTATTTATCTCAACTTTCAGAAAAGCGCTTTGTTTAACAAGGGAAATGTAATAACAAGGTTAACTTTGAATTCAATTCAAACAGTTTGTTTTTTATTATATTGACTAAGCTTCATTTTAAAAGATGTTTAAGATAATTATTTTAAGTTTTAATTGCTAAAAATATTTTTTTTTAATTTACACCAAAATGTTTAATAGATTTTAAGCTGAGTTTAATATGACATTACAGCATTAGTTTTTAATCCATTTTTGCAGTTTAAATTTTTATTGCAGTTAATTAAAAAAAAATAAATATGCATATTAGTTCAAAACCAAGTTTGCTCCAAAATATTTTTTTCTGTTTTACGTAATGCTGAAAGTCAATAAACATTTATTCAGCAAATGCGAAAAAACATATTTAATTTACATATAAGAAAGCATATATTTTATTTTGAAATTTTTAATTATCCTTATAATGAAACTATTTTGTTATTTACTTATTTAAATATTTTTTTTACATAAATCATTAAAATAGTTTTTGACCTCTTTCGTTTAACAAAGCTTAAACATATAGTTCCTAAGGGGGGCAAAAATTTCAATACTGGAATTGAATCTGAAATTGTCGATTATAATTTCTTAAGAAAAAGAAATTTTTATGGCTGGTGATAACTGGAGATGATATTTTTGTCACCAGAAAATGCATTAGTCTAAATATGCTCTTTACATTTTATAGCTTTTACCTGAAAGTGTTGATCCTATGGAACTCTTGTCATACCTCGATACACCAGATCCTGTTACAAATGTCTCATCAGGTACATCCACTTCAACAACGGCTACAAGTACAAGTGGTAACACATCAGGTGGTAATGATGATCTTTTAGCCTTGTTTGAGCCATGAATCAACTTTATTAAACTCTGTATTCATTCCTTAAAAGAACATCTTTATTAAGTGTTCAAAGACCTGTGCCAGTATATTCTCATTTTTTTTTCTTTTAAAATTGTACATTCATCATTATCTTTTAAACATTTTCAACAATATGCAGAAAATAATATCATTTCAGCTTTTTTTTTTAAAATTCTTCGAACGTTTTTATGTGTTGTGATCATATTCATTTTCATCAGACAAGAACACTGATAGAACTCGAACCTGGCACAATATTCTTCAAATGAAGTGGTTGAAACCAAACTGTGATTAAATGGCGTCTCCAGATACTTCTGGTTGTGTACTTTTGCCGGGTTTGTAAGCGCCGGATGGAAACCTTTGCTTTGCATGTTGCACAAACTGAAATGAACAACATCCACGTTTACATTGTTGAAGAGTATTTTCTTCTTGTAGATTAACACCTTGTAATAAATGTACAGTTTCAATTTACTTCAACAAATATATATAGAAAAATGCTACCTTGTAGTCATTGTTAAAAATAATGCACTTCAATAAGAGCAACAGTTTATAAGAACAGGAGAAATCTGTAACTGTATCTTTAACTGTTCTTGTCAATATTCAAATTTCAGTCTGTTGAAAAGTGTGTAAAAATGCTAGCTGACCTGCTTTATTGTAGTATTTAGATTTTTAAAAATCTGTATCTTTCATGGCATCCTACCAGATATGAGGCTTTTATCTTCATAGCTGTATTCGAGCTACAAAAACAAATTCAACTCGAGAATATTTTACAAATGGAATATTTGATATGTATTGATACCATTTAGAATTAAAAAACACCACCTATTAGATCAAAGTTTTTAAAACTCAAAGCTTTTTGATACACCATTTTTAAAATTTTTAACCTCTAAAGTTTATTTTATTTGTTTAAATACCATAAAACACTTTTTTGGTTTTAATTCATAATACGAGATTTTTTACCAAATGTATTAGAGATAATAAATTCTTTCTTATACCTCTATATAAATATTTGATTTTAATAAGAGGTTTAACTATTATGTTTATGTGTTGCAATCGAAACTAAGACATATTAAAATTTAACGAACTACAAAACATTCAATGTTGTCACTCACATAATTTTGAAATTTCTCTAAATTATTACCTAAAAAAATTTTTTTTCATCTTGAAATAAATTGTTTAGTAGATAAATTTTTATTGATTGATAGCAGTATAAATAAAGTATTGTCATTTTAAATATATTCTTACATCACAAAATATTTAAAAAAAATTATGATAGTTTTTCCTGTTAAAGTATGATAACTATACAAATTGCATACTATCAGAATTGTGACAAAAATTAACAATGATAATAATTTATTATATAGATTATAAAACAATACAATGTTAGTCACATAAGTGAAAATCAATCCTTTAAGAGTTAACTCCAATTTGAGGTCAGAGCATAACTTATTCTTTAATTATTATAATTATTAAGTTTCTGTGTTGCTTATTTTTTATCTATGTTATGTAAACTAAACTGGGCAGAAAATGTTCTTAAGATTTACGGCAGTTAAATTAATATGTAATAATAAATGTTACAGAAAAACTTAGATAAAAGTTTTAACTTTATTAAATAATATATGATTAATCTTATATGATTGTGAATAGTGATTGAAATCATTTTAAATATATAATAATTAAGGCAATAAAAATAATAAGGATAACAAAAATTATAATGCAATAATTAAAGTTACTTACTATATTTAGTATTCCTATTCTAATGTAATGTTAGAAAGGATTTGCAATATTTTTGCTGAATAGGGAAGATATTCATGATCATTGCTTATATAAGACACTTAATTTACTTTCATTAGGTAAAAAAATCGATAAAAATAAAAATGTATAAATCGAAGAAAAAAAATCTTTTTTTGGGGGGGGTACATAAAAACATATAGATATTACATAAACCAGTTAGAGTTGTTATTTTCTTCTTCTTTTTTTTTTTTTTTTTTTTGATGGGAAAGTCGGTCAAAAGTATCTTTGCATTATATTTGAATGGCTTCTTATAATAAATTATTAATCATTTTACTCACATATACTTTGATGCTAGATTTTTAAAATGACTCTACTTTAGTCTGTTTTCTTTTTATTTGACTTGGGATTAAAATTATTAAAAAAATTCTCATAATTTATCGGTAACTATTTTTTATGAATGCTTTTATATTGTAGTTTTTGTTCGGGATAAGTAAGTATTATGAGATTATCATTAACAGACCCATTCATTCCATTGTATTGTGTAGCCCAAAGAAGCAATAATGTTCTTGTTCACAAATCTCCAACAATTTTAGATAACTTTTCAAAGCTCTAGTCGGAGACACAAGCGCAAGAGCATTAACAACTGTTCCTACAACTGTTACTGTTTCTAAATACGTATCAAACGATAGAAGAACTGTATTACTTGTACCTGGATCAGGCGTCCGTACTGTACATAATATTAATATAGTTATGAAATTGTTTAGAAATGATGAAAATTGTATAAATAAAAGTTAAAGATGTGTTTTTCTGCGATAAGGTCTGTGAGATGCTGTATTTTCTGTACATTAAATTCATGTCCTGAGTGTTGTGTATAATCAAAATGAAGAGAGGTTGAAGCGATTGTTATTAATTTCTTTTTTAAACGAATTTAGTTACTGTGATAAATGCAATTATTTACTTATTTTAAGTGTAATCTTATTCATCTATGAGCTCTCTGTTGTCTATGATTGTATTAGCCTCATACGATTTTGAAATTCTCTATACTTATTATAATTATATAGTTTGCTAAAAAAAAAAAAAATTGTGAGATGGTATTATAATACGTTTCAATTAATCATCTGCTTGTCCTGAACTTAAACAAAAAGTTGTTGAATGAGTGAGTTCTGTGATACTGAGCTTGTGAAGTGCGTTTGAAATTGTTAACATCATTACCATAACGAGTTGAAAAAGTTTAATTGGTTTAAGCACCAGAGAAGGGAAATTTTATTTGGCAATTAGCAGTGAAATAAAATTTTATGGGACATATGCATTGAGAAATTGAGCATCTGATTGGTGCCATTTTGTTCGATTAGTGTTGAGAAAGGTCCCTAAGTTTCTAAAAATTATGAATTATAAATTATTTTTAATATGTTTAACTATTGTTTGTTTTTTTTTTAAAATAATTTTAAACATAGAATTTTTTTCTAAATAAAGGACTATGAAATCATTAGAAAACTCTGAACTGATCCTGTTCCAAAAGTCTGCAGTTAGCGAATGTTTACTATTTGGAAGTTTAAAATGCTTTGAAGTGCACTACACTTGATCTTGCTAGTATCATATAACTCACCCAGAATAAATCGATATTCAGTATTAGTGATATCATTGTTCGGCCCAATTTACTTCTGAATAATTGCTATGCTGTTATCACATATATTATCTCATTTGATAGAATGCATTGTCATGCTATGAATATACATACGGGAGCAATTTAAGGAAATGCAATATATATTTGTGACTATAATTTCTTCAATATTTTTCTGAATAATTTTTATGCTTTCATTTATTAAACGTATGACATAACTGCTTGTTAATTAAATTCTTTACTTAATCTAATTTAATCTTTTTTTGCCCTTTCCCAAAAAAAAGACAATAAAAACATCTTGATAACTATTGTATTGATTTTAGTTTTTTAAAAAAATAACTTTTTAATGTATATTATTCAATATTAATTATCTAATATATTCAGTTAAAGTAACATTTTAAATAAAAATTTCCATCGATTGAGCTTTTCTTCATTTGTGGCAACAATATAATTATGTACCTTTTAATGCTGTAATGAATGTACATTAGCTATTCTAAGAAAAGGTTTAGAAAATTGATTTGCATGTTCTTGTCTCATTATTTTAACCTACTTTGAATCAAATAATTTTGTTTAAACTGTTATATTGGAAAATAGTTATGTTGTGTAAATTAATATAATTATAAAGTGTTAGTTATTATTTTTTGATATGGATAACAGAGAGTGTCCCATTTAATCACTAAATTAATTTAAAAACAGCATACACAAGCAACTACTAAGTTTTAAATACTGTTGAATTTATTTTAGTTACAATACACTTAATAAAGACAAAACAGTGCTTGAGGTAATTTTATCTCTGGTTATAATAGATGGTAATTATCTGTATAGATGAAATTTATAGCAATAAATTTATAATAAACACTGAATAATTTACGATAAAACTGAATAATTTATAATAAAACTGAATAATTTAATTAGTTTTAATACTATTTTTTTTAAAAATATATATTATAATGCTTTTGCATGTGCATTTTTAAAATAATGTTTCATTTTGTACATATTGAAATATTTGTATTTTAATTCAAACTTAAAATAATTTTAATGCTAACTGTAAATTTATTCCTTATGAGGCTAATTATAAACCAAACAAAAAATTTGAATGAATAAAAAGGAAAACTTGTGATAATTGAACCTGTCTTACCTCTAAAACAACCTTAAATATATCATTATAAAATACCTCTTTGTCATTATTACTGTATGCTTTTTTTCCTTCCTGTCACGATACCCCATAAATTCTTTTTGTTAATAATTACAAGTTTGGAAAAAAAATATATTTTGGGGAAAGATTTTTATATAAAAGATAAAATTTAATGTTGAATTAATGATGTGGACGGACACTTTTTAACTATTGAGGTGACTACTCAATATTGATTGTACAATGTTTGGCAATTTTAATTCTATTACCTGTTAGAAGTGGTGGGGTGAACAAAAATAAGCCCCAAGATGAACACTTTGCTGTACAAAGCTTTGCCCAATCAGTATTTGTGCTGTGCTGTTTTGTGGTAACATTGTATTAGTAGATATAGAAGAAATATTTATACAAATAAAAAGAAACTTGTATTATTGTTTGTCTTTTTCTTTTTTTTTAATACTGAGTTTAAATTTATTTAAGTATCTAGTTTTAATTGCAAATCCAGAACCACCAGTCAAGAAGAACCGGAAAATCCTACCTGGCAAAATCTCTTTCACCTACCTAAGTAATTTAAAGTATTAAAAAAGTGAGTTCAGGTTTTTTTAATTCATTCGCTATTAAGTCAATGAGAGTAGAATCTTGCAACGACCATTCCCAATGTTGCAATAACCTTTCGAGCATTTTCTGGTTAGCTAAAGCAACGATCCCCAAATGGTGCTCTGTTGAAGAGTTAATGGGGTTCCAGGGTGAAAAAGGACACTTTAAAATCGTTTACTTTTTTCGAACAAATCTCAATTATATGTTTATTTTTTTGAATGATTTTCACCTATTGTCAATCTCCCCATTTTGTAAATTTAAACTTTTACACAAATTATTATTTGCATTTTAAATTACGGATCAATTGAGAAACCTAAAAGTGTCTGAACCTAATATGTTCTTCAATGCAAAGCTCTTCATATTCTGTTGAATATTTGTCTTCATCTTTTGACTGAAAATAAATCTTTGAAGTGCAAACATTATCAATTTCCAAATGTACACAACATAGATAAAAGCATTTTATTCAAAATTAAAAGATTACAAAAAAGCTTAGTTTACGATTTTGTTCGCTCAAAAACTTTATTTTTCTACCTCTGCAGAATAAAAAAAATATCAAGGTTTGTATCTAAAGCAGTTGCGTAAAATTTAAAATTTTTAGCATGAATCCTTAAGAAAATGTAAGTGCGTTCATCTACTTTAAAAACAGAAAGAAAAGATAATATTAAAATACATTTATTTAAATATTGTTCGGTAATTTGGAGAAGGGGTATATTTACTTTTAAAATATTTTTCCTGACATTGTGAGTGTACGGCATCAATTTTTCCATTTTTTAAACAAACACGTTTACGGAAACAATTTTTTTCAAAATCATATTGAGAGGTCTTTGAAGCCATATAAAAAAGATCACACATGATTGTAATTGTTGTGACCATTCATTACTCTATTGCAATTCACATATTTAATTTTAAGAGATTGCAAAAAACTGCTTTCAAAACTTCCAAGTGACTGATCTAACTTTAGTGACACAAGTCGCAAGAAATACCTCTATAACTTCAGAAAGACAAGTCGCAAGAAATGCCTCTATAACTTCAGAAAGACAAGTCGCAAGAAATACCTCTATAACTTCAGAAAGACAAGTCGCAAGAAATACCTCTATAACTTCAGAAAGACAAGTCGCTAGAAATAATCCTATAACTTTAGAAAGACAAGTCGTAAAATGGTCCTTATAGGACTTTCAAAAAATCAAAGTTTCTTACAGACTTTATTCCAGTCAAGCATATTTGTGAGTACCAAGTGACGTAAGTCGCAAGTAAGTAGTCGTGGAGGATTTTCTCAGGATATCACAAAGCAGAGTAACATCAAAGTCACATTATGACCTCCTTGGGACAATTGAAAACGGCCACACTAGACTGTGACTGCTGTGACCATTTTCGATTTTCTTATGACTTCTCTGTGGCTATCTGCCTTCAAAATGAACATGTATCACCAATCGATTAATGTAAGACACAAAACTAAAATGATGGAAATAAAATAAGAATTTCAATAACTATGTCTTTCAAAAAAAGAAAAAAATAATTTATGTCAGTACTAAAGAAAAACAATTGAATCATGACGCTAGTAGCAAAATAACTTGGGGCCAATATTTATGAACCTTGGATCAGTAAGGGTTCAAAAGGCCTTTATTTTTCCGATATTGGCCCTATATAGAATTTTCCGATTCACCTGATTTACACCCACTTTACAATTAATATCGTTCCTATATAAAATTGTCAGATTCACTGGATATTTTCTATCCATTATTTAGCCAATGAAGGTTCTATATAGGCCATTCTAGGACCCATATTCAAAAATCTAGGCATCCCAATATTGTTCCTCTGGTGCAAGTTCTTATAGGAACCCATATCGAGCCAATTTTGAACCGAACTTGAGCCAAGATAAAATTGTTGCTAGCTTTTGTAATAAATTTCTATTACCACCGAAAGTTCTCGTGATTTTCAAAAAGTGATGAACCTTACTTTGTGTTAAAACTGATAGTAAAAAAAAAAAAAAAAAAGAGTTTCTCATTTTTTAATCTGCATAAATAATGCAATATTTAAGATCTTTGATAATGTAAAGTTGCAAAAATTATTCCAAATTCCACTTAGAATATCTGGGAAATGTAAGGCAAAATAAAAAAATGAGTCTAAAAACATATCATATTGAATTAGGATCTATTTCTGAATGGAGAAAAAAGAAATCCTCTGCAGTAACTCCTCATCTTATTGAAGGTAGTAATTCAATCACTTTGACAAGCCTCGTGCCAGCGTGAAGCGGACGCGTGCAAGAAGGGCGAACTTTTTAAACTCCCCGTCAAAACAAAGCCGGTAGCTTAAAAAAATAAATAAAAGTTGTAGTTGAGGATCTTGCTCTCTCTCTTATTTTGTTATTAATAGAAGGTTTACATGCTGCAATCTCTTTCAAACGTCTCTATATATCCTCTTCCAAACAAATTTACATGGCGTTCTACTGCATGATTTGATTATTTCTGCCGAAACCAGCATAAATAATACACTCAGTAGGGATGTAGTGCAGGGAAATGGAAGAGAAAGCGTTTTCCATTGCTATTTTTTTCTCAAAAATAAAAATTTCAAGAAGAAAAAAAAGAATTAAAAACTTAGTTATTTCGATACTTTTATCGTTGTTTCAGTAGGGCTCAAAATTGCCGCAACTATGTAGCTAGAAGGGATTTTCTTCCCCTTATGAGGCCTTAGACGAGCCCCTATTTCATGGTACATAATTACAAATGAATTCCATATTAAATCGTATCGAAATACACAAAAAATTCATAGAAGCAAATGAATTCTAGATTACAATGTATCCAAATGCATTTCGATATCATTTCCCATTTCATATCTATCACCATTCTAAAACTTTCTCATGTTAATGGATAAAACATATGTATAACATATTATAAACATATATATTTATTATCAATTTAATATTGGCCATAAGTAAGTGGTGACTGAAAATACTCCTTTTATCTCTTTACGCTCCTTTAATTCTGACTTAATTCCTATTTTTAATCGCTGTAATACTTATTTACCATCCTTTTCTTAATATTCTTTTTTATTATTACTTTCTTTTTTTATTGTTTTCCAAATTAAGGGTTTAAAATGAAAAGCGGTGTTTTTTTTTAATTTTTATTAAAAGGTGATGCGTTGGTTTTACCTTACTATAGTTGAGTACCCGTTTCTGAGTTTATGACTACTAATGTTCAACTCTGTAGCCTTGTAATTTTGAACCAATCCAGAAGACAAGGAAACTCCTGGATCAGTACCCCCAGAGTTGTTGATTTGTTATGGGAACATGGAGGACTTCACGACTAGACAGATTTAACGTGCATCAGTCACCATTTACTACACAGGGAGTCTTTGGCCGGCCTGGGATCGAACCCACGACCTCTTGGACATGGGCCCATGCTCTACCAAGCAGGCTATCCCGGCTCTACGTTCTTAGATTCAGCAAAGCACGTTTTAGCAGTTCAAGCCATCAAAATAAAAACCAACTGTGTCCAGAGTCATTCGTTATGATTTTGCTCCCCTAGGCCAACGCATGGCAGTAAAAAAAATTTATTTCTTCTTCTGTTTTAATAATGTTTAAATTTATGTCTTCTTCCGTCTGTAATTTTCTTCTGTTCTTATTCCATTCCAGGAAAGAAAAAAAACTTTTCGCAGTGTCTATACTGAAATTGATCCCGCAGTGCGCTGAGCTTAAAAGACACGGTTCCCAGTAGTAGAACACCGAAATCAAGCATCACTGACTGCGGTTAGTAAGCGAGTGGGTGATCACTTTGATCTGCCTGCGTAGGGACCTAGGGTGCGTGGTATCGGTTTTCGTTGAACTGTTCTACCGTAAAGTGCCCGACTTCGCGCGCAGGTCGTCAGGCTACAAAAACAGAGGAGTCGTCCCCTCTACAGAGAATCAAAATTGCTACGGCATATCTTCTGATCATCAACAGGGATGTTTTCAGGACCATCGCCAATAGCCCATTGTGCAGCTCTAGTGTGACGTAAATAAAATACCTACCTATATTAAAACTGCGCAGTTTTACAATTTTAAGAGTTAAAAAATACACTAATATAATACTTTATACCTATATAAATATATTTGGTACCTATTAAAATTGGACTTCCAATTCAACCATAATAACAGTAGTGCTTATTGCTTTAATTAGTTAAGCAGCATTGGCGTCAATAATTAATCTTACGTTTCTCCTAAGCGAATCGCTATCATTTCTCTATAAATTTAGCTCTTAAGTACGCAGCTTATTATTTTTTTTCTTAATTTCAACTAGTACCTATTGCCATAATCAATTAAACATGATAATTGCGTCAATAAAAGCTTAGTGATTTTTTTCGGATAAGTATCAATTAATTTTAGGTATTTTTCATCAAGTACTTTAGATTTCAAAATGTAAAAAAATAAATTTAATAATTAATTAATTGGTTACTATTTTCGCAGGGTATTTATCACTACAAAATTAGAACTACAATTCACTAGTATATAAGACATATATAAGACTAGTATATAAGACAATCTAGAGAAAGAAAATTTTAAAAATATGACTTTTTACAAAAATATGCATTTTTGCAATCGTATTTTTTATACGATTTCAATCTAGGCTTTTTTTCTTCTTTCAATTATAAACATTCCAATACTAATGGGTTTTATTCCCTGGGAAAGAAAGAGATTTAATTTTCATTCCCTGAGAAATTTTGTCCCTCACTTCGGAAACTCTGCAATTCACATTTGAGTAAGGACTATAGGTTAGGAACCTCTGGCATTAAACATTAATCCAATCTATAATAGTGTCAATAAATTTAGGTTTAAATTAAGTGGATAAATTTTTTTTCATCATCTTATTCCGATTTACAAACTATTAAACATTATCACACTTATGCGCTTTACATAACTTTCTTAAATACTAATAACGAATGAAAATGATATTTATAAATATTTTTTTTTAACTTTTTGGTATGGGTTTAAGTAAAACAGGGAATTTCAAATAAATTCAGATTGTATAGATTAAAAAATGGAGATAATTTCTTTTAAAAACTTCAGTTAATTTAGATGCACTCCATAGAAGATCATTTTAAATTTTGGACAATATTTTCACCGTGTAACTTCATGCGTTACTGGGAAATTAAAGCGAGAGGAACATCTTACTTAATAGCTTATTATATTATTTTTGCACTGTTCTAATATTTTAAAATAATACATTGATTTTTTTTATCATAGAAATTTTAAAACTGAAACAATTAGAGATGAAATGTGAGTCTATGAATTAGTGGTAGACATGTAACCATATTTTAAAATGATTTTGCCTATAAATTAAAATTAAAAACAATTAACTTCTTAGCGCATTCCCGACTAATTTTCTGAATTCAACTTCCACCGATCCTAATGATGACGCAAAAAAAAAGGTTCCTATAAGTAGTTTCATTATACGAAATAGTTTCATTATGTACTCATTTTGTAGTTTTATTTAAAAACTATTGCATATTATCACAATTATGTGCTTTACATAGCGTTCTTAAATGAAAGAAATAACGATGAAGGAAAATAACATTTCTAATTATTATTTATTCATTTATTTTGGTATAGGTTTGAGCAAAATAGGGAATTTCAAATAAATTCAGATTGTAAAGGTAGAAAAATTGGGAAAATTTTTTTAAAAAGACTTAAGTTAAAATTCAATATTTATTCGATAAAAAATAACTTAAGAATTTGGATTTTAAATATTTTCACCGGAACTTTGTATATCACTGTGAAGGGAAATCAAAAGGAACATCTAACTTAATAATTTATTGTTATTATTTGCTTCGAAAATATTTTGTATTATTATAGTTAAAACAGATCCAACATCCTAGTAACATAATCTCTCAAAACATAACTCGTAACATTGTTTTGTTTAGATAACATACATTTGCCACGAGTCTTCGAAAGTTATTTTTGAACCAGGGAGCATTTCAGAACTTCCTTCGAATTTTTTGAGCTAAAAAATTCTTTCCTTTTGTATATTCTAAATATATAAGTTGTATTTTACCTTAGAATGCTTAGTGAAAGTCATTTTCTTTTATTTCTAATTAAAATGAATTAGCATGAAATACCAGTGTCTTTTTCTTTGTTAAAGGTAAAAGTCTTCCAAACAATAATTTTCCCAATTTGCACTTATTTATGATCTAAGAGAAACAGTTAACCATCATTGAAGTTTCTTCTTCTTCTTCTCATTGGCACGACAGCCCAGGATAGGCCTTGGCCTTCTCAACAAGCCTATGCCAAGACATTCTTCCCTTAGCCAAGGTTTTCCAGCTTAATATCTCTATAATTTGTAGGTCCTTTTCAAGGCAGTCTAAAAATCTTAGGTTTGGTCATCCTCTTCTTCTTGTACATTGAAGTTTATTTCATTTATTAAATCAATTATCGTTAAATTTTTGAAAGTGAATGAAAAAAAAAATTTCAATCTGCTTTTTTATTTGAATTTTATATTTTGGTAACAAATATAATTCTGATAATCTAACAGATTTTTTTAGTAAATATTAGACTGTTTTTTTATAATTAAAAAATACCAAAATATATTTTTGCTTGTAGTTAGAGGGTTAGAAAAAATATACAGAAAAATATACATCGTTGCCCCATCTGCGTCGAAGGTTTAAGAACTCTAGCTAGTCCAGTAGTGGTCTAAATTTGGATTCATATAAAAAATTTACTCTGTGATAAAATGTCAATAAATTCTAAAATTTCATTGTTATCAAGCACTGAGCTTCGGCAGAGTTATAAAGCCCCATAGCGTCAAAGGATAACGAACGATACCATTTACTAATTCGAAAAATTTGTTTAGTTTAGGGATGTGAGTTACCAGAATAAAGTTTCCAAACTTGAGGCAAGAGACTAAGCTATATCACTTGAGTACTATCATTCAATCAATAGCAGAAATATTGTGGTTATTAATGGTAACCAGCTGTTTATACTAATCTACTTATTCAAATTGGTTTTTACTAATTGATTATTATTTTTCTCATTTAGGTAAGTGAAATGACGTCAGCTTAGACATCTCTATTCAATCCTAATAAAATATCTTACTTATAGCCACAGAGAGTCAGTCATAAAAGGATAAAAGTTATCTCATTTAATAAAGGAAAATTACAGCGCAAATGAAATGGTATATTTAAAATATCTTAATGAACATAATTTTTATCGTTAAAAATTTAAAATTTAAAAAAAATAGGATTCTTTCGTTTAATTTATGAAACATTTGGGGAAAAAAATATTTAGATGCAACAAACTGTTAACCCACACTGTTAACTTTTTAAGGTCATTCAGATGAAAATTTAGAGAGTTATCAACAACAAAAAAAAATCCCCCTTAAATTTACACTGAAGTTACCCATTAAATGAAATATGAGTTTAATTAAAATTAATTAAACTCATTATTAATGAAATGTAATAATAAGCTTTTAATAAAAAAAATAGGATTCTTTCATTTAATTTATGAAGCATTTGGAAAAAAAATATTTACATGCAACAAACTGTTAACCCACACTGTTAACTTTTTTAGGTCATTCAGATGAAAATTTAGAGAGTTATTAAAGAATTAAAAAAAAATCCCCTTAAATTTACACTGAAGTTACCCATTAAATGAAATATGAGTTACCTATTAAATGATTATGACAAAAAAGAAATAGGAATGCGAGAAATCAAACTACTAATGCTGAAAAGATTCTAAATTGAAAAATCAATTCAGTTAAAAAAAAAAAAATTATGAAGCATTTGGAAAAAAATATTTACATGCAACAAACTGTTAACTTTTTAAGGTCATTCAGATGAAAATTTAGAGAGTTATCAAAAAAATAAAAAATAAATAAATAAATCTCCCTTAAATTTACACTGGAGTTACCCATTAAATGAAATATGAGTTAC
Source organism: Parasteatoda tepidariorum (assembly GCF_982258835.1). Lineage (NCBI taxonomy): Eukaryota > Metazoa > Arthropoda > Arachnida > Araneae > Theridiidae > Parasteatoda > Parasteatoda tepidariorum. Next base: position 49,313,014 of record NC_141755.1, read on the forward strand.
CCATTAAATGAATATGAAAAAAAATATAGGAATGCAAGAAATCAAACTATTAATGATGAACAGATTCTAAATTAAAAAATGAATTCTGTTCAAAAAAAAAAAAAAAAAAAAAAAAATGCGAGTGTCCTCCTTTCTAGAAATTGTTCTCAGAAAGTCACTGAAGAATGATGATGACCAATAAAACGAAATAATCTCCATTGACCATTGACCTCTTTATCGTTTGTTATAGTCAGTCACGAAAGAATAGTTTTTGTTACATCGAATTCTCACTCCTACTCTTTAGAATAGTATATTTAAAGAACAATATATTGTATGATGAATGCGGGAGTCATTTGAAACTTCAAAGTTTTTTTCTTTTAAATCCTCTATGGAAAATATAATATGTTAAGTATACTATTGTATACTTAACAGTATGTCCCTTTAGTTTGGTCCGGACAGCGGTCGGAAGTTGGAGTTCTTTAATGTTAATTTCACTCTTCGCTCATTTCGCCGTAACTTAATAACTGTAAAAGAAATCGAAACATTTTTGTACACACCTTCTATAAAATGTATTTATCCCAATAATTTTAAATTATTGTTATTTTTTACTATTTTATTTAAGACTGGTCGGTAAAGTTTTGAATTGTAAGGATTATACACTTTTACATAATTTCGAACTATATAATATTAAATTAAAAAATTTAAATGAAATCGGACGTAGTTCTTAGTTTATAAGGTTTCAAAAAAAAAAAAAAAAGGAAGAAGAAGAAACCGTACTTTTAAATTTTCAACCAACTGGACTGAATTATTTCAAGTTTATTAGTAAATTTTGTCTTCTAAAATAATAAAAGTTAAAGCAATGTAAAAAAAAATTTACGTTACAAGTCAAATTTTTTTCGAACAATCTCTATATATATTTCTCTTACACGGCGACAAAAAAAAACCTCATTACAACTCCCCGAATGGCAACGCTAGAAAGTCGACCAATGATTGCCGCTAAAAATGTCACATGCCAAATCTAGCTGAGGTGTCTCAACATATAGCGCTTTTAAAAACGGAAACTGAATCTCTTCCGAAATTCACCCTATCAGCTGCGGCAATCTCATACTATTAAGCTAGGCAGAAGTGTCTTTGTCGATAAATCTCTATTTTAGTATTTTGTCGAAAGTGCTTTTTTTCACGAATTTATTTGACGAGAATTTATTTGACGATTTTTGATAAATTTATTTTAATGACTTAGTATTTACTAAAAAGATGTAATTTTTTTTTTAAAAAAAGTTGTTAGATGGATTTGAATGATTGTTTTGAATTCTTAGAATTTTGTGCATTTGCATTGGACCTAAGTTAGTAGCGAGCGAAGCGAGCTTGGTTTGCGAAGCAAACCATATAAGATTGCGTAGCAATTTTCGAGGGTTGGCGAGCGTTAGCGAGCAGGAGGGGCAGCCCACTAGTATTAAATAAAATAATAAGCGATTATTAAAAATTATTTTTATAATTATAACTAAGCTAATTGTTATGATTGAGCTAACTGTTCTACCCAGAAACTGTCAGATTTAATCGACATAATATTTGTTCAATTGTATATAATATATAATCCTTGAAAAAGTCATAGACGCACCACTCTTTTCATAACTTAATTTTTTTTTTCAGAAAAAGTCAAATCTCTCGATCATGCTCCATTAGTGGGGTAAGATTGGATGCTGTTGTGATAATCAATTTAGGCAGACATAATAACTTAATAAAGCTTTAATTAGCAAAATTAGGCTAGCCGCTGAGGACTACATACTTATAAACATAAATAGTAAAACAATTGAAAATCAAGCACAGTTACAGTTAAAACAAGATGTTAATAAATATCACCACATTCACCCCGAGCTATTTTAAGAGTTCAGGGAGTAAATTGAATCAGTCAGTAACAAAGTCTGAAAGATAAGCAGGTGGTCTTCGTATTCTGGATGTAGTAGGAGGCAAAGTCTCTTCCTGTTTTGGTCTCAAAAATGAGTCAGTGTTTTCCGAAGAACAGGTCTCATCAAGTGAGGATTCCAAAAGTTGATCATCAGTAGCCTCGTGGGAGCTGTCAGCAAGTGGGTTTTTTAGTAGAGGGGTTGCTAGCATATCTGCATCAAGGGCCTTTTCAGGAAGTAACCCTCTAGGAGCCAGGTGACGGACATTAACAGTAGTTTCCCTGCCGTCAGGTAACCTGACATGAGCATATCCCGGATTAGCCTCCAACAGCTCCACTTCTTGAACCATGGGCTGATACTTATTACTACGATTGTGGTTTTTCATTAGAATTGGGCCAGGAATGGTGAGCCATGTAGGTAGAGAGCAGCCAGTGTGGGAGCGTCTCGGATGTGCAAACATTCTTTCATGAGGGGTCTCATTAGTGGCAGTACATAGTAATGATCTAATCGAGTGGAGAGCAGGTTGTAGCATGGCTTGCCATTGATTTGTTGGAAGCCCTTCAGATTTAAGAGCCAGCTCAATAGTTTTCCAAATTATGCCATTGTATCTCTCGACCTGGCCATTACCCGCTGGATTATAGGCTGTTGTTCGGCTGGTAGCAATTCCTTGAGCTGTCAGGTATGATTTTAGTTCGTGAGACATGAAAGAAGTGCCCCTGTCTGAGTGGATATATGCAGGCATTCCAAAAAGATAGAAGAGAGTCTGCAAACAGGAGATGACAGTTGAAGTTGAGATATCGGAGCACGGAAAAGCAAATGGGAATCTGGAGTATTCATCAACAATTGTCAAAAGAAATCGATGTTTAGAAGAGGATGGTAAGGGGCCTTTAAAATCTAAGTTGAGTCTTTCAAACGCTGAGGTTGCTTTGATGAGGACTCCAGAGTTTTTGATAAATTTTGGTTTCAGTTCTCTGCAGATGTGGCAATTGTTGACAGTAGCTCTCACATCAGTGATTGAGTAAGGTAAATTTTTAGAACGGATCCAGGGGAACATTCTGGTAACACCTGGGTGACAAAGAGAAAAGTGGAGGTCTTTAAGGTCAGAAACCTGAGGGACAATAGATGCGGACACTCTGGACAAAGCCTCAGCAGTCGAATTCTTGCTTCCTGGGCGGTAGACAATATCAAATTTGAAGCAGGCAAGCTCAAGACGCCATCGCAGTATCTTCTCATTTTTTATTTTGCTATTGTGTTGTTGATTAAACATAAAAGAGACTGAGCGTTGGTCGGTAAACACCTCAAAGTGTCTCCCTATAAGGTAATGCCGCCAATACTTCAGAGATTCCACTATGGCATATGCTTCTTTTTCAATAGATGAATGTCTTTGCTCTGATTGATTTAGGGTACGTGAAAAAAAGGCTATAGGGCGACCAGCTTGGCTCAATGTTGCCCCAATGGCAAAGTCAGAAGCATCAGTTTCTACACGAAATGGAATGTCATTTTCTATTGCGGCAAGAGATGCATTGGCTACATCATCTTTTACTGACTGGAAGGCTGTGGTAGCTTCCTGAGATAAAGGGAAAGAGTTGCAAGCCAAGAGGGGACGAATTTTTTTTGAGAAAGAAGGGATCCACCTTCCATGATGGGCGAACATTCCCAGAGCACGTTGCAATGAAGCAGTATCTTTAGGGACAGGTAGACTTAAGAGCGGCTTCAGACGTTCTGGATCAGGTTTAATATTTTTATTCTCAATTATGTAACCAAGTAGGGATATAGATTGAGAAGAGTAGTTACATTTTTCTTCATTTAGTGTAAGATTAAACTTGATTGCAGCAGATTTGAACCTTGCAAGATTTTCATCATGTTCCTGTTGGTTTGTACCACAAACAGTCACATCATCTAAGTAAGGGTAGGTATCTGTAAGACCTTCTTCTTGTACAATTTTATCAATTGTTCTTTGAAAGCATGCCACACCATTGGTAACTCCAAAAGGGACACGTTTAAACTGAAAAAGCTTTCCGTCTGCCTCAAAAGCAGTCATGTGTTTTTCAGAATCCAAAATCGGGAGCTGATGATATGCATTTCTTAAGTCTATTTTACTAAACACTTGGTAGGTAGCAACCTTAGATATGAGTTCCTCAATTTTAGGTAGAGGATAAGCATCTAACATTGTAAATCTGTTGATTGTTTGAGAGTAATCGATGACCATCCTAGATTTTTTGTTTTCACCTTTCACCACAAAAGCTTGTGCTCTCCAAGGAGAGTTGCTGGGCTCGATGACCTCTTCTTCAATGAGTTTTTGTATCTCTGAGGTAATAAACCCTTGATCTTCTAGAGGGAGACGTCTTGACTTAGTTTGCACTGGTTTGCAATCAGGCGTCAGGTTAGAAAACAATGATACAGGTTGAATTTTAGCAACAGCTAATGAGCAAATTTGGAGGGGCGACTTGCTGCCGTCAAAATTGATGACTAAGGAGGAATGGAGTTTAAGAATGTCATGACCAATCAGAAAGTCAGCACATAAATTCTTCATAACCAGTACTTCAATCTGTTCATACTTGTGATCTAGAAGGTCAAGAGTTACAGTTGCACGCCCAACCACACTTGAGGTAACAGCAGAGTTGGCCATAGTGATAGTACCAGAGTATGACTTCAGTTGAAGATTGCATTTCTCAACATGTTTATAGTTTAAGAAACTGAGTGAACTCCCAGTGTCTATTAGAGCAACCAATTTTACACTATTTACTGTAACAAATGTGAGGGATTTTTGGAGACAACCAGGGGCTGGCGACACAGAAGCAATTAGATGAGCAGAGGCAGTAGTATTTATTTTATGCCGAGTTTTCGCTCTACACACACGTTGATAGTGACCTTTTTTTCCACACGAATGACAAACACTGTTTCTAGCCGGACAGTTACTTCGTATATGATTATCGCTATTACCACAGAAAAAACATGATCCACGAGGAATTGCTGCAAGGGTTTCTTTTTCAAAAGCATCATCAGTACAGTCTAGTGCAGCAGAAGGCATAGGTTGTGAGTTAGTGAGATATGAAGCAGAATGAGCTTCAGCCAGTTCAAGAGCACGGGCTTGGTTGACTGCATTGTCTAAAGTGATTGTTGTATTTTCGAGCAGACGCTCTCTAATGCGGGTATTCCGCAACCCTCTAATGAAAGCATCACGTATATACTCATTTTTATAAGTTTCAGCCGAGACTTGTGTGAAGTTACAGTTTTTACTTAGTTGCTTTAAAACTTGAAGAAATTCGTTAACAGTTTCATTAGATAGTTGGTTTCTTGAGGCCAAGCAATGACGAGCGAAAATTTCATTCCTCTTTACTACGTAGAGTGCATCCAAAGCAGAGATAGCGGCCGAGTAGCTGGTGGCTTCACTTATTGATTGGAAAACATTTGCAGATACATAATTAATTAGGAGTGGGAGTTTATTATCTTCAGCAAGATTAGGCACCTTTGACAAAAAGTTTTCGAAAGTTTTCTTCCAATGTAGCCACTTATTTTCAGCGTTAGCACACGTGGGGTCGAAGTCGAAACGTTCCGGTTTCAGAAAATTTTCCATGACGATGAATACCAGTACTCACATTTATCAGAATATAATTTTGCTAATTAAATTGTTGTGATAATCAATTTAGGCAGACATAATAACTTAATAAAGCTTAAATTAGCAAAATTAGGCTAGCCGCTGAGGACTACATACTTATAAACATAAATAGTAAAACAATTGAAAATCAAGCACAGTTACAGTTAAAACAAGATGTTAATAAATATCACCACAGATGCATATCTAAAGTTTATGGAGAATTTAAGAATATTATAATTTCCCTAAAAAATACCAGACATTTTTATTTTATGAGACAATGGAATACCTGAAAGTGACGTAATATCTCGATCCTGAATGGTTGTTGAAACGGTGCATTTGTTTACGTTAGCAACTGCTCTTTCCATTCTATTTGAGCAAGTCTAGCCCGTCAAGTATCGATTCTCAATTCTAGCCCGTCAAGTGACACATTTTTTATTCTTACACAAAGATTTCAACACTTTCACTATATATTTCTTACTTAACTAAAAGACAGGCAGGCATTAAGTCATGTAGAACATAAACAAACAAATCATGCATCGAAGTCGCCAGGTGCACAAAATAAAAATATATCACGATTACAATAAATCAATAAAATATACATAAACAAGAATAAATCTAAGTTAAGTGAAAGATGTAGACGAGAAAGAATTATATTACAACGAATTCGATGTGCGATACGGCACTGCATTTAATTAACTTCACGTTAATTAACATTCTAACTTATGTGAAGAAACTTTGCTCAACTTTAATACGCCATATTGCTTATAAACGATCAGCTGACGCTGTCGTCATAAGTCACATGTAAGGGTATCCTTGATCTTGTGGAGTAATTATTCACTTTTGAATTAATTATCTTCTTCCATCGCTTTACTTGCTTAGTGGAGCCAGCAAAAACACTTTCCATAATGGATCCACCTCTCTCCTTTCTTCCTACCTCCAAACTGACCATAAACCTCTCACATTTAGAGTAGTAACATTACAAGTTGTTTTTTTTAAAATTAATTATGGGCTCTGTGGGATTGAATTGAAACTAGTTTTTTATCAGCGCTCGTGTGTTATTATTCACAAAATATATACAGGCAGTCCGATAGTTTATATAGAAAAATTTTAAGAAAGTATTACTTAGTCTAAAACGTGCGAAGTCTAGACCATACCCAGCTCTCATGTAAGGGTGGACACTTTTACAATTTTGTAAAAATTTTCGTTATGGTGGGATTTATGCTGTATACTAACGTAATTATTTCACAGAATACCCATATGGATGATGTTTTCTACACTAGGGAACGCTGCAAGCTCCATATACCTCCTATATTTCCGGGTTACGATTTCCGGTGTATCTTAAAGCCATTTGGCTCAAAACGTGATCATGGACTGTGTTTTGAGATTCTTGCAAACGTGGTGTTTGATTACTTATTACTTGTGTTTAAAATGCTAACAATACTTGTGTTTACAGTGCTAGCAGTACTTGTATTTACAATGCTAAAAGTGCTAACACTAACGTAAGATGTTGCGCAGCTTGCAACTAGAACAAACAGTAATAAACAAATGGAAGGAGGCCAAATCTGGACTGCCAAAGAAACGAGTTATTCAAAATCTAGCAACCATGTCACCTTTTTAACAATATATCTATAAGTAATAAAAGCAAAGTTTTACTTCAAACTCACCAGAATTACTTAATAACAATAATATTTTATGAAATAAGGCAGATTTGAACTCAATAAAATTATTTAATTTACTTCTTTTATTGAAAACAAAATTATCCGTTTGAAAATATCGCCTCGCAGAATAACTTGTAGTAAGCAGCTGCGAACTTTCTAACCGGAACTAGAGCAGGCATACAGCTCGAGATTGTTATTGTTTACATTTCTACTGAAAACACCATCCATTGTCTTCGTACTTCGTACAAATGAATTTTATAGTTGTGAGCAAGAATGTTTGAATTCGCTTAAAAAATTATCGTGGTATAAGCAGGAAATTAACACTAAAATTAAGATTAAAATTTATCATACCCTTGAGAAATCTAATTTTAAATCTCGGATTTTTTTAAAACTTAATTTCTCAGGAACTATTCAACCGATTTTGCTCATATTTTGTATTTTGGCTTGTAAAATTATGCAAAAATTGTATACCTTAAAATTCAAAAACTTTTCGACCATTTTTAAATAAAATAATAAATATTTACTGAAAGTTATTTTTTGAATGGAATTATCTTCGGATAAACAAGCTTCATAATTGAGGGCAAACATTTTTCAATTCTCCTAAAAAGTTCTCGAGATATAGCGAGATACGCAAAAAGTAAATTTAACATTAAGGAGTCCAAACTTTGGAGCACTTTTCTGACCAGACTATTGGGACCATATTTTCCAGATTGCAGCCACTCCCTATATTTGGGAGGTCAGAAGAGGAGGTCAGAGTCCGTTGAAAAAGAGAAAAAGGTATGTTCATTCAGAGAAAGTACGTTTTTATGGCTGATTTCGTAACTTAAAATATCGTCTGCATTTATTAATTAGCATAATTGAGGTCACCCCTTCGAGCCATTATGATTGAGTTCTAGAACGTGAAGATCCGATCAAAAGGGTGATCAGTTTTGCTTTTGGCGCACTGTACATGACTTCAGAGCTTATTAATACGAACATTTAGGAATTTATTCTTGTTTGTACTCGCTTCCTACAAGTATTCCTGCGAGTATGGCCCATTTAAAGGACATAAAATGGCTCGTCCGACTGGCGTAGATCAGTTAAGTGATTTCTAATGGAATCAATGGATTCCCACAGTGATTATTCTTTGCAATGATCGTTCTCACTGCTTGTGAGAGTCACGTATGGGAATTTAGAGATGCTAAATGGAACCCCATTGGTCAGTTTTTTGCAGTTAAATGTATTTTTACCATTAGATTCGCATTTGCGTCACCAAATTCACGCAAGCGATTCTTTCATATCCAGTATGAATAATCTCAAGCCATCTATACTTGATGCAGCTCATGCACTTCAGATCATCGTAGAGAAAAATGAAGATCTTGAGTGGAGAGTTTTTTCTCGGAAAACTTTTTTACAAAAATCTGGCTCTCTTTCTCTAATGTCGCTATCAGAATTTCGTGAACCGTATGCAGTGAAAATGATCTTTTAAGCCACATTTGAACCATCTGTGTGAATACGTCCCATTGGTTAGATTTGATCACATGACTATGCAAAAATGAAACTTTAGGACGGTTCTGAATTTTAACTAATTTTTAAATTTCGATTTTAATTTTGACACATAAATAACAGCTTATTTAATATATAAATTAAGACATTTGCATAATTTTCGAGGGCAGGATTAGTGGAAAAGTTAGTTATTCAGGCAAAAAATTAGTTTTTGAGTCAATCGTTGTTGATTAAGAGAGTTATAATTTTTCTTCGAAATTAATTGCGTTTGTTTCTTCATCATGTTTTCTTGGTAGAGTTTTTAATGTATTTGACACTATCGCTACATTAAAATTATAAAAAATATATATTTTTCATATCCGGAACCTCTGTTACGTCACCATTTACGGAAGTGAAGTAGCCATCGCCCATCTACTGAGGTTGATAATCGTATTGAATTTTTTTTAGGGTTTTTTACTTCTCGTGGGTAAGTTCATATAATTGAAAGCTTTCAGTTTATACAACTCCTTTTTACATATTTCCCTCTCACCGCAATTAAGTTTGTATTCTTATTTTCGAATTAGATGCTGTAATGCTTTCGGCGAATACCGATTATTACAGCTGACTAATAAGCATGAGTGGCACCCTAAAACATTTTTACAATAAAACTGACAGACCTACCGGCCGCGAGTTTAATTACTCTTGTTTGTAATTTTATTGCTTAGCCATTATTTGTTGTTAGTTCTAATTTGCGTTTGTAATTGATTATAATATTTCCGTATAAGTACTTGAGTGAGCGAATCTGGGTAAAGCTCAAGAGATAAGCACTGACTAGTGGGCAAAAAGTTTTGTTTGTAATTTCTGCACGAGTGTCAGTTGACTTAAGTTGGTGTTTTCATTAAAAAGTTTTATTATTTTTTATATTATTATGATTTGTTATGCATTAATTATTAATCTATTTTATCTATATCCAAACCACACCTACCTTTTGTAGGAAAATTGTCGACTTAATGTGTTAGGAGTATGCTTCACATATATGCATGAAACTATTAACTGTATTTTTATTTTGATTTCAAATTTTATTCTTATTCTTTTGCTTTTTTAAAATTTAATTTGTTTGACAGAATATTGTTTTACTAAAGCAGTCATGATTAAAAAAAGTTCTAATACCATTTAATTGTAGTTTATAAGACTGGTATACCTTTTATATAGCACATTTTATTAGTTTTCATATTTATATTGTGTTAGTACTTTCAGAAATATTTATAGTTATTATTTTCATTATAATGTCAATTCAGTTACTATCTGGTTTTGTAAATGATTATGCCTCATGTAGAGCTGCCTTTGCAGCTAGAGGAAAAATGGGCATATGGAAATATAATATGAAAAAACAGGATTCAATTTGTATAAAACAATTTGTGAAAATAAACCTGTGATAAAACTGTCTACGCTTGATATAATTGAAACTTTTTCTATGAACTTTTTAGGTACTGAAAATTAATTTTCACCACGCCCACAATGCGAGAATATAAAATCGTAGTTTTAGGCAGTGGAGGTGTCGGAAAAAGTGCTTTGGTAAGTTTTGTTTTCGTTATATGTGCCAGTTTTTCCTATTGTCAAATTTATTATGAAATACTTTTTTTCCGTAAAGCTTACACTGCTAATGCATTGTTGCTTGTTTTATGTGTGGCGTCATAATAATTAAAAAAATTTGTAGTATCTTGAGTTACTTATATCTATTTTTTTTATTTTCTTTCTGTTTTAAGTTTTTCACTGTAACTGGTAGAAAAAACTTTGCACTGGGTAGCAGCTGTTACCAATTACTGTGATTTCTTTGAGATATCTTTTCATTGCAGATTTTTTTTAAAAGGTGATAAGCACATTGTCCTGAGAAAATAGATATTTCTTTTTTTGTAATGAATGTAAAATTTATTTCCATTCTTTTGAGATAGACTGTAAAGAAACTAATACTAATTAAGGAGAAGATATTCCCATACTTTGATCTGTCACACAAACTACAATCGCCAAGGCGCAAAATAGATCCTAAACTTCTAGAATTTTTAAAAAAATATCTAGAGGTTTGTCCGAGGGTGGTAATTTGTCGTATGGTAGTTTTCTGTGATATTTTTAATTTTATTTTCTCGTTGCCTGATGTTTGAGAATTACCAAGACTGGCAGATCACGATACGGAAATCTTTCTATTACCAAAAAAAAAAATTTAGTGGCTATAGCTTACATTGAAAAACAAACTTCTCATTGTACGTAATACATACTTTTCAATGCTGTTCACTGTATTTTTGCATGTAATGTTTTCATAAGAAATAAAATTTCCCATAAAATATATATTTAAAAATTGAGAATATGATTGGTGCATTAAGAGAGTAAGAGAATCTAACCAGGCTCAATAAATTTCTTAAAATTTTCAATAGTCTTTTTTTAAATTTTGAAATTTTTATTATAGTTTGTTTTTCTGACAGAATCACTTAAGATTCTAATTAAATAATTATTATTTAATAAGGAATTTCACATAAAATCTAAGTACTGCATCATACAAAAGGCAGACTGTGGAGCATTTGTTTGCTTTTCAAAAGCTGAACTAATTTGGGAGTATGCTCTAAAAGCTCTTTTGTAGATTTTACCAATTATTATCATAGGGCTGCATAGTTAGAAACTGTGTATTTGGGTAGGAAGTTTCTTAAATATAGTCTTACTACTTATATATCTCAATATCTTAATCATAAAAATGAATATATTTTTAAAAACTCTAGAGGTAAAGTAAAAGCAAATATAGCGAGTAAAAAAATTTAAGTAACATTTTATAAGAAAAGTTCTCAAATAAGAAATAAGTTTGAAAAAAAAAAATTTAAGAGAAATTTTCTTAAATATCAAATTGTCATTATTTTGTTTTAGCATTTTTTAAATGTAGACTGCTTTTATCATTTAATTATACCTCTAATCTTTAATTCTGGATTTTTTTTAAACTTCATTTATAAGTATCAATAAGCCGGTTTTCTCCATGTTATTCAATAATGCTTAATGCAGTTTACAACAAGGAAATTTCAGTACAATTTTGCTTATAGGCTCAATGATTGCAGGATAATTTCATGTGCCCGGTGCTTTTTCAATTTCAAATAGAAACTGTATTGTTTTTGTAACATTCTATGTGAGATTGTTCTTATTTCATTAGCTTTTGTTTATTGAAACTATTTTCAATATTTTGTTTAATTATCAACAAAATTTATTAAATTATTCATTAATATTTGGTGCTCTATTTTGTTTAAATAATTCATTTAAATCTTAAAAATATTTTATAAATGAATAGCATTTATTGAAAAAAAAAGGCTTTATCTTTATTCCTAGTTTATTTTAGAACTGATTTGTTATGTGTCCTCACTTAATTTTTTTTTCTAAATATTTTACTTGCCAACATTGGCAATAATGACTGCCGAAGGGAGTAACAGTATGTTTTCAGTGTTTATTATTGTATCTTTTTTGTGATATGCCTATTTAGCGCCATTCAATAATAGTATGTGTGATTATTTTTATGAAACTTACAGCGCAGAGTCTTTTAACTGTTGCAGTCAAACCTGTTGTTATGGAGTTAAAATTTGATATAGATCTGCGTTTTTTATTTATTAAATGGATGATTTATGCTTAGAAAATGCTGTTTTTTCAAGTGAGCTTTGAATATATTAGGATTGTATTTATTGATGGCATTAACCGGGATGGCACTACCGGGATGGCATTTTAGGATATAGTGAGGCTGAAATGTGAGACCTTATTCTTTTTCTTGAAGCGTAATGAACACAGTTTGATGTTTCTGTTTCCACTGCTTTATTGAATATTCATAAATCTGTTATCCTTTACGGATTATAAATTGTTTTTTGTAAAAATAAATAAGGAGATAAAATATTGAGAATTGTTTTTTGGTAAGTGGAGAAAAATATTTGAGGTAATAACAAAAGATAAATAGCGAAATGTAAGTTAGAATATTAGATTCCAATGTTCCCCTATGTGGTGGTTTGCATAGTGGTAATTTTTTTGACTGATTCGTAGTTAAAAATATTTTATTGGTTTTTAATAATTATTTAAGCAGACAATGATTAGGAGACAATGATTTGGAGTTTTTCATTATTTTCTTATCTACGTATAATTTAAAAAACAGGAACTGTGATAAATTTTGCTCTTAAGCAAAAAATCTAAGTTTTCAAAAATTAACACTAAACAGAGGGACAAAACCAAGAAGCCTGCTTTATTATGCCTATTGGAAATGCTTTTTATCAACATTGTCCAAAACTGCAGAAATCAAATTCAGACCTTTGAGAACATTTATTTTTGCTTTCAAAGCATCTGTAAGGTTGCTGGACTCGAGAAAAAAAAATTCCTAACCAGATGTATTATTTAATGTTCTTTAAGTGATTGGATTATTCAAAAATAAGTTTGCTAAAAAAACTATTTGCACTCTTTATTTTAAGTTGACACAATCCCTTCACTAGTGTATGCTCGGTCCTGTGGTTTGCCCATCCTTTCTGATTTCGACTCTGGAAAAGGAACCTTATCACACAGAAGATGAATCAGAAAGAGTAAAGAATGTCTTCAAACAGCTTAGAGAAAAAGCCACTCTTTTTTTTTTAAAAAAAAAAAAAAAAAAAAAAAAAGCTTTGTAGAGAAAAAATACATAGCTGCCAACTCTGTTGGATTTTGCCAGTTTCACCTAGTCTCCTGATTCAATAAAATTCTCCTGTTTTTTTTTTTACATTTTAGAAAATTCCCTAAAATTGAGTAAGTCTCCTAAAAAATCGCTATCGAAATAAAATTTTTGCACAGATTATTGCTTGCTTGAATATTTAAATAAGTATTGGTGATATATAATGAAGCAAGCCTCATTAGATAATTTTACAAACTGATAAATTTTAGAATATTTCCACAGTGTTGAAGATCAACAGATTTCTGCTTCTAGTGATGTTTTTAGTTTTAAACTATTTCTATATGTTTTTGTCAATATCGAGGAGAGAATTACTTTGAGGGAATGTTTTCTACAAAATAGTTGTTTATGTGAGTGTATCATAAGATTCGTTCAATTACAATTGAAGATATGATTTGTTAATGACCCATTATTTAAGAATTTAATTTTATGAAAATTCTTTCAAAATATGTTAGAAACTCCAAAATTAAGCTGATTTGTAAGGTCTTAAAATTTAAGAAGGTATTATGTGGTTTTATGACAGAAAAGGCAATAAATATCAAGCTAGCTTATTTTTTAATGGGCCTAAAAATTGAGTGTAAAGTTGAATCTGTATACTAATCTTATAAATAAGATTCATAATTATAGCAATAGACTATATCTGTTTCTCTAAGTGTGTGCTGTTAAATTGCCTATAAAATAATCAAATTTGCATTATTATATGAAGTGTACACAAAATTCCTGATTTTTTATTTATTTATTTAAAACTAGTATTTTTTTAACAAATAAGGCAAAACTAATGCTTTTTTAAGACTTTTGAAACTTTAAATCACAAGGGACTATTTAGTTGCATATAATCACACCAAGATAATGAATTTTTGTTTATTAATAATTAAAAATTTTAATTTTCTAGACAGTGCAGTTCGTACAAGGCATATTTGTAGAAAAGTATGATCCAACTATAGAAGATAGCTATCGTAAGGTGAGAAAATATATTTAAATTTTTTAATTGAACTTATTTCTGTCATTTTATAAATTGTTTGCTTTAGGTCAATAGGTTTGGTATTTTATATTTCCAAGATAAGGATTTGTATAAAATTGTGAATATATAGATTAATTAGATTGTAAAATTTTTTCCCACTAGAAATAGGAATTTGAATGAATTTCTGGTTTTTCGTGTCATTCTTCCGGGTCTAAAAACTAGAAGCAGGACAATCGATTTTTGCTCGAATATTGCAATATTCTGCATATCTCTAGAACACTGGGGGTTCTCAGACTTCCGTGAATTGAGACCTATCAAGAATTTTAAGACCTATAACCCGACAAAATTTTGAAGCTTTTTCTAAATCCTGTTTATGAGACATTTACATACATTCTTTCGCCAATTATGCAAAGAACTAATCTAACATGATTCTTTTTGTTTAGCATCTTTTTCCCATTTTGAATATTTGGAACTGTGCCAACTCTACTAATATTGTGGTTCTTATTCACACTATTTTAATATCTATCAATTTTTGTATTTATCTGATTTAAAAACTACACTTTGCGATTAGTATTCGCACGATTTAAAAATCCAATATCACGATTTGTATTTACGTATTTTTGAAACCAAATATCACTGTGTTCACACGTTTGTAATATCAAACATAAATTTTTGCATTAATATGTGGTTTAAGAACTGTGCATTGTGATTCGTATTGATGCAATCCAAGCAGTATGCAGAGTAGAATTATTTGCTCGGTTTAAAAATTCAATATTGCAATTTGTACATTAACTTTTTTAAAATCCAATATCTCGATTCATATTCACATGATTTTAAAATGCAATATCTTTATTTTTGTAAAAAGTAGGTTTTTTCTTGAATGTGTGATATTTTGCATTGGCAGGTAATTTAATTTTAAATGTTAGTTCAAAAAGTTATGTTAGATATAAAACGCATATGGTATGTAAATTTATATAATTTTTTTTACATATAAAATTTTCAGGCCAATATTACCCCTGAGAAATGGTGTAATTTATATGTAAAAAATTCCTCTTTATATTTTATGGATATAGGGTTATATCTAATTTTAATATTTTTGAATTTAAGTAATGTATGCATTTTTTTTAATCAGATTACTTAGTTATCCCATTTAAGTTTGATAATATCATAACTTTACAAGAAACTATGTGGCAAATAGTTGTCAAAATAAACAATGGAACAGACAACAAAACATTTCATTTCAAATCTTGCCACTTTACTGGCTTTTGCATTAGACTTTTATTAGCATTAGACTTTTATTAGATTAGATTAGGCCTCTCCCCCCTCCCCAGGTTTTTTGTTTTGTATATTTAGAAAATTTTCTAAAATTAAGAATGTTTTTTTTTTAAAAACATATCCTTAGTCTGAATTTTCTATTTGTAAAGAATGTCATAAACCGTGTATTTAAAATAAAATTAAGTATCTGGTATTATTAAATCATGAATTTTAAAATATAATATATTAGTCAGAACTTACGCACTATTAACGAAACTACTGTACTCTTTTTTTTTTTTTGTAATATGTTGTTTTATCTAAGTAAAGTACTAAATAGCGTAATAAAAAAATGCTGAAGAAATTAGTTCAATGGCTATTAATTTTGAAGTAGGTAAAGCAATAATTAGTGCTATTAATTATTTGAATCTGTTAGGTGAAAATCTCACGCAAGACAATCGGAAGAATGTCAATGCGGCAGATAATTTTAGATTTTATTTAGTCATTATGACTTATAACTAATTATTTCTTTTGTAACATATTGACCTGAAATGCATATACACACATGTTTAAAATTAAAAGAATGTGTGTTACTTCAATGAATATCATTTTGTTCTGTATTTGTCTATGTAATTGATTAAAAATATTTAATAATTTTCAAGCATTTATTCTAAATTGCCTCAGAAAGTTTTTAAGCAAACACTTTCATTCAGTGTTTCAAGTCTAAGAAATTTTCTCAATCTCATTTATGAATCCTTTAAAATATCTTCCAGAATTTCTTATCTTAATTAAATATTAAATTCTGTCAAATTGCCTTGTATTTTATTCTTTTTATTTTAAATATAGAATTTTTACATGTTTTTTTTTCATGTTTCTACTATAGCAAGTAGAAGTAGATGGACAACAGTGCATGCTAGAAATTTTGGATACTGCTGGCACAGTGAGTGTTTTTCAGTATTTATTATTTATTTTTAATGTTTCTTGTGGTGAGATTTTCTCACATATATAATTTCTATTAGTAATATATTTTTTTTATAAAAGTTTGTTTTCCAAGCTGTAAGACTATCTTGTGTAGTCTATATTACTTATTATATTTTATATGTGTACTGAGTTCTCCCTGAGAATAAAGCAGGACAAGATACTTCTTCTCTGACTTTGAGTTTTGAAAGGGTAACATCGTAAATATTTATCAAAATGTGTAATAACTGAATTTTATCTTCAATTTCTAAATTATCCTCTCATACTATTTTATGAGTATAATTCAAAAAGTAATTCTCTCTAATTTGTAGCTCTAGAAAAATTTGTAGCAAATAAATATAACTAAAGGCAATCTATATGAATATTTTTTTCAGAAGGTATAACAAAAAATTATTAATTAATAAACAACTTGGAAAGTTTATTTCTATAATTGAAACTGAAAATTATAAGAAAATGAACATTTAAAGGTGGATTTTTTTAAGAAAAATTATTTATTTAAAAAATAGTTTTAAAATTTAAAATCATTATTAATACAGTCAGACCTCGATGTAAGGTAACCCTAAGGGGCATCACAAAATTGACCTTATAAGCGGGGTGACCTTTTAACCGATTCATTGGCAGTTCGTAACTAAGCACGTAAATAGTACACATTATGACTTTATAAAAATGGCAATGCAAACAAAAACGATCGGCCATAAATTAAATATTTAAGTCCATAAATTTTAACAGAATTAGTGAAGAATTAAAGAAAGTTAAATTTTTAAAATTTTTTTTAGTTTAAAATAAAGCTTTTTACAAATTTTCTCAAAGTGTGTATACAAATATTACATCTTACCTTATTTAAAATAATCATTTATGCAGGTCTGTCTTGTTTTTGGTTTAATTTTTTGAACAATGTTCTCTAGATTTTGTAACTTCGCAAAATGTTCCTCAGCTCCCTCATGGTTTGCAAAAAAATTTCGTATGACATTTATTGCATTGAAGGCTTCCGCTTGGGTTACAGCTATAGTCTCAGGATCGCTGTCATTGTCCTCACTGTCCACAACTTGTGAAACAATTTCAGAAATTGTAGCTTGTTCGCTTCCTTCGCCTCAGATAAAAAAGACCTTATAAGCGATAACAATTTTTAAAACTTGACCATATATCCGATAATCTGTAACAAAGAATTCCTATTCAGTGAGCCGGGACTTTGGAAAAGTGACCTTATATCGAGGTCTGACTGTATATATTAATGACCACCCGAAGAAAGATACTTATAAAAATGTAACCAGTTTATAATAATTCTAACAAAATAAATATTTGTAATAGTAATCAGAATTAAACCCAGAAACACAGATAATTCATGTGTATTAGTCACAAATTTTGATTTAAGCAAGTAAGGTACTACGAGCTCTGCTAGACATCATATTTGTTTTGGATTTGCTGCTAGTTTTTTTTATTTCTTTTTCACAAGAGCTCCAATGCTCTTCTTACACCAGGTAGATTGTTTGAATTGATTCTGAGGAGCCTCGTTATCTAAAGTGAATTTTGATAAAATTTTCAAAAAAGGGATTTTTTACTAACGAAAATTAACATAGCTTTTGATTGGCTACCAAATTATTCATTTGTTGCTACGAATATTATATCCCATGTATTAAATATTTCGTAAATAACTTTATCTACTATTATATACTTTGAATAATATTAGACTGAAATAAAATATAGACAATATACTTAATCTTTTTCATATGGTACTTTTTTTTTTGTTTTTGTTTCAGAAGGTTTTGATTAATATGAGCTGCATTTTCAAGATATTGATATGATGCTAATAAAATTGTCATTACTTAATTATTTTAAGAGCTTGATTTTTTAGCTTTTTTTTTAAAATACAGAATTTACATGGATAATGGTGAAATTTCTCATTAATTTTTTTAAATTTTTTTAGTGTATGGTGTTATAAAACAGCATTTAAAAAAAAATTCATTAAAAAGTATATATAATTAATCAAATTGACTGCACAACAATATTTTTATATTACAACGTCTCAAAGTGTAACATTTCAGTAATTGTTTTTTTACAAAATAAAGTTATTAAAAGTGTCAAGATACTTGTCATCACTAGATATGCAACAATTCATTTGATTCATGCTCAAATTGATCAATTTTAACATCAGAACGCTTTTGTCATTGGTATCTAACAAAAGCGGCCAACAACACTTGTTTTAGATAATGTTTGCATCATTCGCATTTCAATTGGCTTATAAGAGTTTTTTAAAACTACAGTAGATTCCTGATTATCTGCGGAATTGAGTGGCCCATGAAGAGCAGATAAGCTAATTCTCAGATAATCCACAAAACCCTTAAAAAAGACACCCATCAATTAAAAAAAATATATATAAATGATAAATTAAATTACATTTCAATTTCAAAATCTATTTCAATATCAATAGCAGTTTTCTTCATATTTTCTGTTTATACATTTTTTAAAATTTCTGTGTGAAAAATGTTGGTGTTAGAGAGCAGGAAGCTAAAATAGAACAGGCACAAGCAGACTTTTAACTTGAGAGTTCATACACTATTGAAAAAGAAACGCGCAAGGCAATGTTCAAACCAGGTGAATTAGTTCTTATCAAGAGTTACTGCACATACAAGATTTTTAGAAACTTTAAACAGTAACAAAGCTTAAAATAAACAGACTACAACTCTGAAATCATGCATATGTCACATAAATTATTCAAGGCTCTGGTTTATTCTTTTATGGGTATAAGTGTCATGTGGGGTCCACCCTCATTTCTTATTTATCAATTTTATAACTGATAAAAGTTCCAAAAACGTGTTGCATGCCCCGTGGCAGAATTGTTTTGGGCTTTCTGCGACAAACGTCTCTAGCACTGATATCTTTCTGCAAGTTGCTTTTAATAATAACAAATTTACATGCTACTAATTTAAAGTAACAGAAATGTTGTTTACAAAAAGAAACCTATTTGGATAAAATAGAATTGTATAGAATTTTTTTTAATAAATATGTAATATTTTTTTCTTTCATTCTTGTATCATGGACGATATTCTCACATTTTGTAAGGGAAAAACACTCTCCTTTTTTGGCGTCCGTGAATCATCGCATAAAAAAAAAACTTTAAAAATCGTGAAATTCGTAGCAATAAAAACCCGAAAAAGATAAAGGACAAAATCATGTGAATCGGACTCTTAAAAAGGAGGTAACAAATGTAATGGGGTTAAATAATGTATTAAAAATATAGGATTCAAAAAACTGTGTGAAAATAAATGACCCCCTTCCCTCCTCTCTTAAGTAAAACTCTTAAAATAGTTCCATCTCTTTGAATTAATTTCAATTCTAAATGCTATATTTATCATTGAAAAAAAAGGTGAAGCTTGGATGATCTGCAAATCGGATGATCGGGACTTTACTGCACACAGTTTTTGCAATAACCGAAAATATTATCTTAATCTCTCTTGAAAACTATGTTAATATTCAGAGATACCATAAAATAATGATTAAGAGTCCTTCAAATTTTGCCGGATGGGGCGAATTAATAAGACCAAAGGACTAAATATTATTGAACTTGATTATATAAATAAATAATTTTGATAGTTTCATTTTTTTCTGAATAATGTTCTGCATTTGCTTCATCAACTCTTTATTTTGCTTAGTACTTTATTTGTTACTACTTTATTTGTTAATACTTAATACTTTGTTAAAAATGCTTAATGTTTCTGATTTATTCTAAAAACAAAAGTACTGCTTTAAAGTTGAAATCATTTTTAAGAGATTTATAATAGGTTCATAAAATTTTTTGTTGTAAAAAGCAATAAATTTTTTTTAAGGCATGTAATACTTTATTTCAGCAGATAAAAATGTTGAGATTTTTTGAGCTCTGCTATACATGTGTTAATAAAATCTCTTAATTTCTATTTAATCTTGCCATATAGTTTTGTTTCCTTTTGGACTGTATTTTCCTTCCTAATCTTATATTAATCATCTCACTGACACCAAAAACTTGAGATTCCTAACCAATATTGGACTAATGAGATTATATTTATGCATATCTCTTTTGAATTTTTAAAATTTTCTTATGGATTAAATACAAAGTAATCAAGGAAGAAACCCTTATACAGAATTAGACTTCATATGTACTTAATGTAATTATATAAATTTAAAATAAAATATTGGCATGGAGAGTATTTGAATTTTTAAAAACATAAGTTTTAGTATTGTGTATTAACATTATCTAATTTTCTTAAAGATATTTTATAGTATAATTTCTCTATTGTTTTTTTATCTTTAATAAGTTAGCTCTTTACATTTTTAAGTTTTAATTGCTTTAATACACATGAATAATAAATAACATTAATTGCTTTCAAATTTAGATTTAGTTATCTGTGTTCAATTTTTTTACTATAACAGAATTTTATAGATTTATTTTGGTACTAAAAAGGTGTTATTTTTCAGGAACAATTCACTGCCATGCGCGATCTTTATATGAAAAATGGCCAAGGGTTTGTTCTTGTATATTCCATAACAGCTCAATCCACATTCAATGATTTGCAAGATTTAAGGGAACAAATATTAAGAGTCAAGGACACAGATGATGTAAGTTGAAGATTTTTTATTCATGAGTTAGTCAGAATGATTTAAAAACGTCCTATAGACTTAATATTTGTTACATATAGGCAATGCATCTTGAAGCTACTCTTGAGCTCAGGCTGTAAAATTTCTATTAATTTATTGCATTCATAATTAGTTAGGTCCAATATTCCCTTTTCAATTTTACAAATAGGCCTTATATTTTAATAGTGTTCTTATTTGTTCTGTGTTTGCTATAAAATTTTCTTTTTTGTTTGCAAAATACTGATTATTTTAAGTGCTTTGAAGTTTTGCTATAAATTTAGATATTAAGCTGGTCTCAAACTGTTTAAATAACATATAAAATATAAATAAAATACATAAAATGTAAATAAAATATATAAAATAAAAATAAAATATGTAAAATAAAAATATAAAATAAAAATAAAATATATGAAATAAAAATAAAATATATAATAAGTTCATCAGTAAGTAACAAGGAAACTTATACTCGATGCATACAAATAGATTTTATAATCCATGTGAATTTCACTCAGAAATTTGTAAGTAAATGTTGCATCACATAATTTTTTTTTTCTAACATAAAACTTTTCACAATTTATAATATTTCGGAAAAATACCTAAGAAATTTCTTCATTAGGTGAAAAATAATACTTTGCTGAATATTTGACCAAATATTCAGCCGGATATTTGGCAAAAGGGCTGAATATTTGTTATATTCTTATTCAGGGCTCCCTAAACTCTAAAAAGCAGGAAAAATTGCAATTTTTTACAAAAAACCTGGAAAATTCTTATCATACCTGGAAAATAATGAGTCTCAGAATTGTCAGTAACTGTAATAAGTTATTGATATTCAAGTTATATAACTCTAACATCTATTATAATTATTTTATGAAATTCCGCTTCATTCTCATTTTATGTTTTTGCTCACAATATCTAATGTTTGATGAATGTTAAATGTTAATACCAAATGTTTTTTGATGAAAAATTGTATGACATGGATAAAAAATAGGATGGATTTTCATTGAAATTTACCTGCCTGGAAAAGTTGGAATTTTTTTTCTGAAATTAAGTGTGAACCCTGTTACTTTTTATAACCTATTGTAGCATTATTTAACCTTTGGCAGGTTTCTGCAATTGAGCCTTTTAACGTAAATTTAAGTAAACTCTCATTTTGATGGGTAGTTATGTAATGTTATGTATTTTATGAGATTTAATTTTTTTCTACAAAAATAATTTAATTTAAAATGCATTTGATTTGCAGGTGCCTATGATTTTAGTGGGCAACAAATGTGACTTGGAAGATGAACGTGTGGTTGGTAAAGATCAAGGTGCTAACCTAGCAAGGTCGTTTAATAACTGTGCTTTCTTGGAATCATCTGCTAAAGCCAAGATTAATGTCAGTGAGGTATGTGTTAATTATGGGTAACAGATGTTTTTTAAAAAAATAGTGAGGTATGTGTTAATTATTAGTAACAGATATTAAAAAACTGAACGATAATTTAATTTTTCATTTGAGACTTGATATGTGTTTTGAACTTGGTAAAAGAAAGCTTCATTGACTCGCATGCTTTTCTCAGTTCTTTTAAATAAGTGGATCTAAGATTTCTTATTGTTTATTGATAGATTGTTGATCATTGATTTTTTTTCTGATTTTTAACAATAACCCACGTTATTTAGTTTATTTCTGAAAGCTTTTTTGTCCTCTTACTATTGAAATTTGTTTCTTCACTTATTCATAAGTTTCAGTTTTTTTTTTTTTTCGAAAAAGAATTTTCTGCATACTGTTTCTATTTTATCCATTTTTCTATTTCCTTATGCAGGGCTGATTGTGCTCCGGAAAAAATCCGGATTTCTGGATTTTTCGCTAACAGTGATCCGGAAGTTTCCGGAGATCGAAGGTCCAGACTTTTAAAAAAATTATTGATCACAGAATTTCCGGAAATCAAATTTTCAAAGGTGGAACTTAAAAACACAGTTTATTTGTTTGTAAGGGAGAGCCAGATACTTTATAAGCTTATATTCATGATTAATATTTATTTTTTTATCAGTAAATAATTATTATAATCATAAACTCAAGAAAGAAAGACATATTTGTAAATTTTAATTACTTCTCCAGGTCATCATAGGTATGTGTAAATGGTATAGGTATGTGTAACTCAAGAAATTTTCCGGAATTTTGACTTGGGCGCACAATCACCCCTGCTTATGGTTAATGATTGAAATGAAATCCTGAATGAAAACAACTCTCAGAAAACTTATTTAAATCAGTATTCTTGGTGTTTGGGCTTCAGGAAAATTTTTACGACATTTTATTAAGTTATTAGGTGAAAAATTAAGTTATTAAGTGTTAAAATGTAATGTTTTCAATCTTAGAAGATGTTACAGTTAAATCTAGTTTTGTCTACTTTATATTATGCTTCATTTTCTCGGGTTAACTTTGAAATGTTCCAAATCAAAAAGATAAACATAAGTTTTTTTTTGTAAGACTTTTTATTCTTATTTTTTACTTTTAAAAAATTATGAGTTGTGAAATATTTCTTCATGCTGTGGATACTGGCATATGATAAGATATCTATGTATTTTAGGAGTACTAAGTTTTATTTGCCCTACTTCCAGTTCTTTAATTCTGAGTGATTATTGAGAAATTTTCTAAATTTAAATGTTGGTTGATCTAGAAAACTTATTTCTGTAGTTTTCAAGAGCCACCACAACTGTATATAATTGTGCACCTAGCTCCAAAGGAAAATCTATTGGCTTGTAACTAATAAAATAGTTGCTATTTTTCTAATGAGAAATGTAAAGTTGTTTCATAACTTTCAAATTTTGCATTCATTATATTTTCTGGAAAACTTTTTGATAATTATGTTTAAGTCTTACGTTAAAAATAGTAGGAAATTTTTATTACAAAAAAAAGTTTATCTTCAGTTTTGATGTACAAATGTTTCGCTATTTTTAATTTATGAACATTGAGCAAAAATATCACCTTTTCATTGTAATGATCAGATTTTTATGTACAGGGATGAGATAGGGCAAAAAAGCTGAATTTCCAGTGAGTAAATTCTACGCATGTGCAATTGTTTAATAATAAATTGCTGGCAATTTAAGATAATAAATAACTATGTATTGACATAAAATTGTGTACTAATTTAATAATAAATGACTGATTACATCAATACTTAACATTTAGTAAAAAGTAAAATTAACAATTGAAAAAATTAAGCTAGAAATTATATGTTTGTTCAGTTCACATAAAGGAGACAATTATTACTTGAACTGCCTGATTTAGCAAATAAAAACTTCTGAGAACATACATTGAACGTCCCTTTCTTTTAATAAATACTGTTACGTGATTTATAACAAATATATCAGAAACATGACTTTTTAAATTATTTAGAAAAGAAAATAAACTTTTACAATTAGAATTACTATGTTCATATAATCTGATCTAACTAGAGCCCTGTGAAACAAGTCAATAACTGTGAAGTAGAAACATATAGTAACTCCTTAACATACAAAAATTGCTATTTTAGTTTGAAAAAATAACATATAATCAGAAACTGTTTATATAATTATTTTTCATATGATAAAAATTTCGCATTTTATACCATAAATAACAGCAGCATTGTTTTTTTAATTTTTGATTTTGGTGCTGAGTTAATAAACTTTTTTTTCCACAAAAAATTGAATCACTTTGTAAGTGATTGCTTTTGTTTGCTATATCTTTTTTTAAAATTTTTGTTTTATTTGCTGCAAATGCTTCATGTTTTACAAAACAAGCAAAAAAAAACCTTTAACAAGGTCAAATTGCTTGTAATGCAGCTTGTGAATGAGGGGAAACAGATTGGTGAGTAATTAAGTCGTTAGCCCAACTTCAAACATCTTTTGACAAATCTTATTTTTTCTTTCTTTACCTGCCTTTGTCACATTCTTCTTAACAAGCACAGCATGTAAGTTTTGAATATGCCTACATATAATAATAATTGTCGATAGAAAAAGTCACATTTATAGTGACTAATTAAAGAAAAGCTTACTATTACAAGAATCATGATAATTGATTTTATTCGCGATAATCACGTAAATACAAATAGCGATCTTGGATTTTAAAATCGCTTGAATATGAATCGCGATAATGGATTTTAAAACCACATGAATATAAAACTCTATATTTGATTTTAAAAATGAAAAAATATAAATTACGCCATAAAATTTTTAAATCTAGTAGATAAAGTCATGATGCATAATTTTTAGATTGCGTGAATGTGAATCCCAATGTCTTATATTAAAATCACATATAAATACGAAAATCAAAGTTTGATATTATGACCGCATGAACAAATCACGACATTGGATTTTAAACTCACATGAATACGAATCGCTACATAGAGTTTTTAAAAACGTGTAAATACAAATTGTGTTATTGGATTTTTAAGTCTTGTAAATAAGAATCGAAATGTTATCAAATTCCGGGCTTGTAAAAGGCTCGTTTGAAGCAACGACGTCTGAATTATGAAAATACGAACTATCTGGCGGGCGGGTAAAAATGCGGAAAATCTTATCTTCTCCGCATAAACGCGGAGAAAATAGCTAAAATAAGTAAAAATGTGGAAGGATTGTCAGCTATGTAGTTTGAATTTTCTGTTCATATTTGAAAATCAGAAATAAATATTATTTTATTTCAACGGCTGATTTTTTCGAAAAAGTAGGATATTTATAAAAAAAAGTGCAACTTTGAGATAATTGGAGTTTTCGATAAAAAGACTGAAATTCGAGAGGCAAAAGTAAAAAAAGCGGAAATTTGCTAACAAGCGGAAAAATGTCATCCTTGTTATGTAATAACTGTTATTACTAATCTTAATGCTTGAGTTCTAAGGGTTGACTGTTAGTTACTATTCTATTTAATGAGTATTATGTAATTAAGTTAAGAATCAAACACAAAAGCATACTTTAATAAACATACCTTTTTCCTCAATTAGTTTGGAATTCCGACTATCTAAATATGAGAGAAGCCCTATAGTCGAGAGCAGTCAGAAATTTAGCTCCCTTAATGTTAGCAGGGCTGATTGTGCTCCGGAAAAAATCTGGATTTCCGGAATTTTCTCTAACAGTGATCCAGAAGTTTCCGGAGATCGAAGGTCCAGACGTTTAAAAAAATCATTGATCACAGAAGTTTCCGGAATTAAAATTTTCAAAGGTGGAACTTCAAAACACAGTTTATTTTATTTGTTTGCAAGGGAGAGGCAGAGAGATACTTTATAAGCTTATATTCATGATTAATATTAATTTTTTATCAGTAAATAGTTGTTATCATCATAAACTCAAGAAAGAAAGACATATTTGTAAATTTTAATTACTTCTCCAGGTCATCATAGGTATGTGTAAAGCTTTAAATATATTTTAAGTACCTAAACTAAGAAATATTGAGAGAACCTTGTTTAAATTTTTTTCAATTAAAATTTTTTTTTAAGTCAAGAAATTTTTCGGAATTTTGACTTGGGCTCACAATTACTCCTGTGTTAGTGTCTTTTTTTTTCTTGAGTACTTCATAATGTCTCGTAAACTTATTTACCGAATCAGAAAAATTTTGCTCACAGTTGTAAGATTCATTTGTCAGAAGATTTAAAAAATATTTATTTTAAAATTTTTTTTCTCACTGGATGTAATAGTTTATAAGTGAACGTAGTTATAGTTACCTAGGGCTTACATTAGTTTAAAAATGTATTAAGTAAAGGTTTCATAAAGTAATTGTGACAGAATTTCATATTATATTTTCATTACCAGTAAAAAAGCTAACTTTTTTTTATTGATTTTGGTATTGTTTTGTAATAGTTCATCCGTTTGTTGCATTTTGATTATATCCAGTTAAGTTGTAATTTGTTTTCAACTTGTTATTGTTTTAAATATCTATGTGCAGTGTTTTTAAATTCATAATTTTTGTTAATGTGTTTTACATTCTTTCTAAGAATAAATTTTTTCTAGATTTTTTATGATCTTGTCCGGCAAATTAATAGAAAAAACCCTGAAAAAAAGCCGCATTTAAAAAAGAAAAAGACATGTTCAATTTTGTAAATATGTAAGTATTTTTCTATTTTAACAAATTTGTACTAAATCGCCATTACGTTTTACTTGTAATTTTACAATAAATTTGCATTATTTATGTAATTTGTATTATATCAATTATAATCTCCAGTAAATTTTTCTTTATTATAATGTTATTTCATTAATAAATAAAACCAAAAGTTGTCTTTAATTATAAAGTTTCCAAGCATAGTTGTGTGATAAAATTTGTTTTCTTATATTAATTGGCAAAAATTTTTAAAAAAATGTTCTATCCACCATGACTATTAACAATTAGTCCTTACTAAATGGTGGTAGCAATGTGGTCAACATCACATGATGTCCTTCTTTACTTCCAATACTTAATTGCTTTAAATATTTTGAATTCTTTTCTTAACTTGTGGAGAGCTTCTTGTTTCACGAATGTACAATGATATTCTGCTTCTCTGTACCAAAAAGGTTAAGTAAAATTTTTTAGTTATAGTTGCTAGCTATGCAAAGCTTCTAATTATTTCATTGCTAATAATATTTTGTAAAATAAATGTCTGCTCTAGCATAATGCATACTATTTTCTGCGCAATGCATTCCGCAATCTTATATGGTTTGCTTCGTTCGCTACTAACTTAGATACATTGCAAATGCACAAAATTCTAAGAATTCAAAACAATCATTCAAATCCATATAACAACTTTTTTTTGAAAAAAAATTACATCTTTTTAGTAAATACTAAGTCATTAAAATAAATTTGAATTCAAATAAATGACATGTAATTCGTTAAACTTATGAGAAATGTGCTATAGTATAAAATCTTAAGATAAAATTTCTAAAACTGATATCTCTTTAAAAAGGTTAAAATTTTGGCTATAATTAAGTCTATTAAAAATTAAAATAAGTGAATTTTAATAGAAAACCTGCATAAACAAAAAAATTCTAGTAAAAAAAATAAATTCGTGATATAAATCAAAAATCGTCAATTAAATTCGTAATATATAAATTCGTGGAAAAAAAAGCGCTTTCGACAAAATACTAAAATAGAGATCTATCGACAAAGACTATCACTTCTGCCTTGCTTATGCTCTCTCTGGTTATTTCAGTTTCCGTTTTTAAAAGCACTATATGTTGAGCCATTTCAGCTAGATTTGGCATGTGACATTTTTAGCTGCAATCATTGGTCGATTTTCTAGCGTTGCCATTTGGGAAGTTGTAATGAGGCTTTTTTTTTATCGCCGTGTAAGAGAAATATATATATAGATTGAAGTGTCGTGACATAAGAGCGGACATGACATTGTGAGAGTGAACAAACATAATCACTATAACATAATAACACTATCACCTAACTATCACATAAAACATAATAACTATGACTCAAAGTTGCAATTTCTTCAGGAAGTAACAGATTTCTTCCCGGCACTAAAAAAAAAAACTCGAAACTGGACTAATTTGAAATAAAAGTATTTAACTACGATATAATTTTTATGATTGTTTAATTATAAAAATGTCTAATAAAATTATTAAATGATAATCCAAATGCAAAAGAAATAAAATTAAACACATTATAAAAGGAAAAAAGAATTTAATTTTTTTAAAAATAAAGCAATTTTCATATTTTAGTTATATACTAAATGTTAAAATCTACTTTAAAACTACTATTTTAAATACTACTACCTTTTAAAATGATTTCTTTGAATTTGGATCTATGTTTCTTATTTTCCTAAATAAATATGTACTCTCACAATTATATAAATGTACTTAAACTGTTTAAACATAAAAATATAGAAGAATATTAAAAAATTTTCACTGTAGTTTTTTAATGCTAATGTATTTTTAGATTTTTTTAAATTTCTTTTAAAAGAATAACATTATATATGAGAAACAATTAGTTTTATTTTAGAAAATCCTAAGGATATATTGTAAATTATAAAGCTATCAGAGTGTTAAAAAAAAAAAACTTCGCTGTGATATTTATATTTGAAAGCTTACAAACTTTACTTTTTAAAATTAAATTAATTGCTCGAGCACTTTAAAATATTAGATTTTTTTGATGATTTTCAGTTCAAATATGAAAATGATGTAAAAGCTTTTAAGTTGCAGAGCTCATTCTAGGCAGAAAAAAGGGCAGGGTGCAAAAGTTTAAAAAAGGGCATTATTTTCTAAAAAGGCAATAATTTCTTTCTATGGGCTTTACACGTTCTATTAAATAACATTGTCAATTAGTAAAAGAAATTTTTCTTAAAACTTTACTAAAAGTAG
Organism: Parasteatoda tepidariorum; assembly: GCF_982258835.1. Taxonomy (NCBI): domain Eukaryota; kingdom Metazoa; phylum Arthropoda; class Arachnida; order Araneae; family Theridiidae; genus Parasteatoda; species Parasteatoda tepidariorum. The sequence continues at coordinate 49,342,403 of NC_141755.1, forward strand.
CAAAGCAATCATATTAATTACTAATTTTTATTAATAAATCAACATACATATTGAATTAATGAGCTAATTAGCTTAGTAATTTATTTAAAATTCATGCATAGATTAATAAAATAATAAATGTATGTTTTTGAGTATCTGTAGTTATGATTTTATAATTAAAATGATTAATAATAATTATGATTTAATGATAGTGGAAGTAGCTGCAAACTTTCTAAGACAAGTGCATCAAGGGGGTGTGATGGCTATTTTTCCTTTCCCATATAAATCTATGTATTGACAGCAATGACAAACTAAATAAAAAAAACAATAAAAGTTTAAGAAATCTATTGTAGAGTTTGGGGAAAAAATAAAGAAGGGCTTAGGACAGAAAGGACAAAAAGGGTATGGACTCTATTACATCAGGGCACTAATTTACTTCAGGGGCAACAGGGTGGATTCTTTAAACTAAAAGGGCAGCAGGGTGCTGCGCCCTGTTTACCCTGCCTAGAATGAGCTCTGAAGTTGTTTAATAACGTCGCATTTTAAGAAAGTTTTTATAATTAATCATTGCTCTAAAAAGTGAGCAATTTATAAATAAAAATATCTAAGTAATTTGTGAATTTGGTTATAGTTACATTATTTTTGATTTGTATATAATACTACAGACAATTTGATTATGATATTTTAAGTTAACTTAAAGGAACTTAATAATAACTTAAACTTAACTAACTTAAAGGAGAAAAATAAATTAATAAGTTTTATTCTATTCTTTTATGCAAAAATACTTATTTATTTTTCTTTAAAATTTTATGCTTTTTTATTTTCACTAATTTAAAAAGGATTTATTAAATAAACTTGGATATTAACACTCTTAGGCATTTAACTTTCTATAAACTTTTAAAAATTTAACTCCTAATATTTAAATAAAAAAACTTTTTCCCACTTAGGTTGGAAGAAACTTTCCCCTTCTTGCAACTTTTATATAGAAAAAATAATTAACCGGATTCACATTATCGCAAAAACTCACCTAATGTAGAAACACTATTACTAGGTATTCTAGTCCAATTTGCCCTCATATTAAATTATATACTTAGAAGATTAAAATGATTGAAAAAGTTAAATACCCTCCCAAATAAAATAAAAATCTTATTATAAATATTTTTGTGATTGTGACATTTTGAATTGATATTAAATTTGTCTTAATCAATTTTTTTTAAATCAAAAAATGAGTTTAAGAAAAGTATGCATATCCTGATATTAAAAGATATCCCCCACAACTGTTTTCTGTTAATGAAACTAGAAAAAGTCTTCTATATATTGAAAAACTCTCCTTCAAAATTAAAGGTAATTTATTCCCCTTGTAGGGTAACTATGTTTTGAAACAGGTAACCAGGGTTGGGTTTTTGTCGTCAAAAACTGGTTTTTGACATGACAGTGGTAAAAACCCTACTGTTTTCTTTAATTTATGGCATATAGCAGACAATATATTATTTTCACAAAATTGCCTTTATAAATGAATGTTGTAAATGATTGCTATTGATTTTGCAACTATATACAAGTATTCTTATAGAAGGATATACATTCACATAGAAATATTGTAATATACTTATTGAAAATAGTGATACTTACTTTTATCATTGTAGCTTGATTTGCAAAGGATTCAAAATTTTGAACTTCTTAATTGTTAAAAATAAGCAAACAAAAAAGCTTGGAAATATTAATAAATTCAAGAGCTAAAAAGAAGAGTTTAAAATTTGGCATTTCTTAAATATTAGAAATAAGCTAAACAAAACTTGTAACTATACTAACAAACTCTAAGTCAAGAATGACTTGACATTCTTCAGTAATGTAATATGCCAAACAAAATGATGCTTGGAAATGTGGAAAATTTTGTTTATTATCCTAATAATTTACTTCAAATAGTATGTTTTGATATAATCATGTTGGGAAAATGCAAGTATCTGTTCTTAAATATCTTTTAACAACTTTTTTTCTAATTTTATTGCCCAAAAATGAATTAATTTTAAATTATAAGCAGTTAAACTCAAATAAAAATACAGTTTTACCAAAACTATGGGTTTTTGACAGAGGGTTTTTTGACATGACGGTAAAAACCATGGTATAAACGGAAAAAACCGGTTTTTGACAGAGGGGTTTTTGACACGACAGTAAAAACCATGGTATAAACCGGTAAAAAACCGTCGTGTGTCAAAAACTTGCCAACCCTGCTTCTAACCAACATTGAAATATAGCTTGCTAATTATATTCTGTTCAGTCGACGACTCGCTACATTCGAAATGGTGCGAGGAATTGTACTTAAATTTAAAAAAAAAAAAAAATGTGTACCTAAAAAGTTTGAAAAGATTTTGGATTATTATTGTTTTAGCATTAAGTAAATCTCTTATTTTTTTTTTTCAGGTAGTGATTAACTGGTAGTGATGCTGTACAGAGGCCCCCTTCAATTTGTCTTGAAAAAAAAAGTGACTTTGCTACAGAAAATTGATCACTGTGGAGCATGTGTATTGTGACAGAATTATGTTCAAGCATTATAACTTAAATAATGGGGTCCAGGCTGCAATATTACTATAATTAATATGAATACCATGTTCCTTCAACCGCAGCACTTCCACATTGTTGTGTTCTTTAAGGATTCTTCAATCTGATCTATTTTCCTTCCCCTTCCTTAATTTTTTTTAAAAAACAAATATTCTCTATTGATTAAAGAAACTAATTGTACAAGAGTGTTGAATCAGTGTCCCATTTAACGGTCTTTGTATAATTTGGGTTGAAGCGCGGGCCGGAGTGACACTTTGTACAATGGAGGCGACAATAAAAGTGTAATTTTTTCTGTAGGGTTAGTTCCAAAAGTTGTTTCGTATTTTCATATAAATTTTAAAAATCACACTTATTAGATTGAGCGTTTATTCGAGGGGGGCAGACCGCAATCATCCTCAAAATAGTAGCGGAGATTCCATTTTTATTAGCTATAATGAATGTATGTTTATGTGTTTAGGAATCTAAAAGAAGGGTATGACCTACAATCACTCGCTTGAATGAAGTTTATTGGTGAAATTTTCTTCCTCAGTGAAAAGTCCTTTCCTAATGTTTTGAAACTTGTTGCCGTTTCCCCCCCTCTGAATCTTCATGTCTTTGTGCACAGCGTTTTGTAACTTATTTTATTTCATCTTCTATCATTATATATTAATTATTTTTGTTTTTGTTTTTTTCAATCTAGCATAGTAGTTTTAAAAATGAAATATATATGTATATTATGTAAATTGCAGTGTTATTTTGGCCAATGCTTCCAAAATAATTAAGATAAAAAGTTTTTAACCTGTCCTCACATTGTCAAGCAGAGCTTTTAAACTGACGTATAACTTTTTTACATCTGTATTTCTAATTGTGTTTAAGGTGCCTATGCTTGTCAAGTCCAAAAGGAAAAAAAAAAAAAAAAAAAATCTTACCATACAGGAATTACCTTCAAAGTTGGACATTATTATCCCAAGCAAAGTGACATTGATAAATATTAATTTGAAAAATTTAAGTAATTGAATTTTATTTAAGAAAATGTTTTCAATGTTTACCCTTATTCAGTTGTATGTAATGAATGAAATTTATCTTGTTGGATGTCTTCATTTTAAAATAAATGTGTTAAATTAACATTGAAATTCATTCAGTGTGTCAGTATCTTTGTCTGTTTTGATCCATACTTTTCTATGTAATATCTTGATTGTCTCAATGATTTGTGATTCTTTTTCAAAGTTGTTCCGTGTTCTTACTGGGTAGTTATAAATGAAGGGAATTGTGAAACAATGACCAGCCACATTTTTAAGTACCGTTTTGATTTTTTCTTCTGCAGGTTTTTCTTTTAAAAATTTTTATCAAATGGTTATGTTCTGTCAAGAATATAGCCACTGCAGTGTAATGTTTATTAAAAGTACTAGTTATAGAGATACTACTGCCGATACTATATTACATTTTGGGTTATTTGCTGTTGTCCGATTTTAAACTGGAACATGGTACAAGTTCTTAAATTCCTAAAAAAGAAAGTGTCCTTAAATGTTCTGAAATTTTTATGATTTTTTAGATTTTTTTACAGTTAAGAGAAATATAATTCTTAAAAAAATGAAATTTTACATTAAGAAAAAAATTATAAATTTTATTTTGTACCATGAGGCATGGGACGAGGTGCGCAACTAGTATTCATTGCTAATTGCGAGTTATATTACAATTCATTTTAGCGCAATTTACGAAGTAGACAGCATGATTTGCTTCGTTAAAGTGGTTTACGAATTACACATCACTATTCGGATAAGTGATTTGCGAATCATCGTTGCGAATAATGTGAGGCTAATCAAGGCATTTGCTACTTATTGCTTCACGTCTTTCGAATAGGTTTGTTTCTCTATTATATTGACCTGATTTACAAATTACACATTGCAATTTAATCTCTTTGCTAGTAACATTTGCGATCTGAGAAATCCCACACTGACCGCATTTAATGTACGCATCACTATCCGTATTAACGCTAATTTAATATGAAGCGCCACGATTCATATTTAAGTGATTTAAAGACTGCACATCATGATTCGTATTCAAACAATTTAAAAATGAAGAAAGCCAAAAGTTGCTACGTAGATTAAGACTAAAAACAGTTTAATTGGAAAAGAAAATTCTGCATATTAATTGCTTGGAGATTTTAATGAAATATCAAATCTACTAATTAAGTATTTTCAAGCAATCGATAGGAACACATCAGATCATTTACTCTTAAAATATTATTAGAGTTTTGAAGTAGGTAAGAGCAAAAATGTTCCAAACTGTGTACACCTTCTATAAGCATGGGTCTGTTTAGAAGAAATTTGGATCAGTTTACGGACCCTTCACAAAATATCTTTTCATGAAAACGGACCCTTCGCAAAATTATCTTTTAATCGGACCCTTTACAAATTTGTTTATCTTAGTTATTGTTTTGTTAATTGAATAAAGCCTTCCCGGGTTTATTCGCTTCCTGAACCTAACCATTGTGTTATTCAAAATATGTCAATTGAAATTATTAAAAATGTGAGTGATTTTATTTCCATTACTTGTCCGAAATGAATATTCTGTCTGAGTAGTACAGGCTAAATACCAAATATTTGTATGTTGCACCTCTAATTTAGTAGCAGCAATTATTGAGCTGAATCTTGTATCAATACACAATTTAAAAAACTAGTTTAAAAGGTTTTTAGCAATTTTTGCAATAACAGGACCCTGTTGCACAAATTCACAAAAGCAGGACCCTGGTTGAAAGAATGTGACTGACGCTTATTTTATAGTCACAAATTATGAGTAGTTTTTTCACAATTTTACAAAAACAGGACCTTTCTAGAAATGTCTGGACAGACCCCTGATGACTTAAAAGCTATTGAACTGAAGTGCTCTTATAGGTTGCTAATACATCACTTGCCTGGATAGCACCCGCATAAAATCTATGAGTCACAATTTGCTCTCTTTCTATATAAAATTTAACTATTAGAGATATAGACTTGGGTATGATTTCATTCGATTCAGCGTAAAAATTAAACTGGATACATATCACTTGCTTAAATATCAACGATAGTGTTCCGCTTCCCCATAGTAAATTCTAGGTAGTCTCATGTTAACTTTAGATAGTCATATTGATCCTTAATTATATTTTTTAAAAACAATTTACAGCTTTCCCGTAACTATTTTTTTATTCATTCACACAGGTTCGTATCTCAAAGCTTAGGGCCAAATTGTATAAAAATTGAATCAGTAACCAAAAATCTGTAAATTGATTTTGTTTCTGCTATAGTTAAGGCTTCTTTTTCTACAAATTTCATGTTTTGCAAAGGCAGTTAATGATCTTATAGCCATATGACCTTATATTTTTACCCTTATAGGGTTATTTTTTTTTAGTAAATGGAAGGCTTCACTTTCTGCTCACTAACCTCCGTGATGGTCCCCATTCATCATAAAAATAAAAAAAAAAAGAAACTAAGATAATTTATTTATAAAATATATGGTTATTAAAATTTTATGTCTGAACATTTTGTTAATCTCAATGAAAGTAACAAATATCTGAATTTAAAAAAACAAACAAACTATTCTTGGAAAAAAATATTTAAACTATAGGAATATAGAACGTTCAACTCAATAAGTAACACTAATTGAGGAGTTATTATACTTGTTAAAAATAAATATCCTTGTATCATATTGCAGTTCAAGTTGGAAATGCGTTTTAGTCGTTCATATTTTTAAAGATGTTGGTATGAATGTTAAGATTTATACCTGGCAACATCTAATCTCTTTCTCTTACCGTACTGTTTGACCACTTTCTAATTTGGACCTTGTGCCACTAAACCCTACATTCAATCAATCATCAAATCTCTTCCCCCCCCCCCCCTATTTTTTATACAAAAAAGCACTTTAAATTGCAATATCATTTAAATAAACTGAAATTTGCGAAAGAAAAAAAAAACTAGAGATAATTTTGAGCGGAGTTCATAAATGAAAAGATTGCCCATTTTCAACTCTGTTGCAATTCAGTGAACTTGATGGTCTTGCATGTTTTCTTCTTCTTCTTTTTTTTAAAACTAAGTTAAACAGTTGATAATTCCTGAAATATTTTTTTAATTTTGATCGTTCTCCTTTATTTTTTATTACATTATTTTTTGCATTCTTTTAAATTGCTCGAATATTTTTTAAAATTTTAATCGTACTCCTTGTACATTTTTCTTCACAGTTTCGAAATTTCGAAACAAAAAGCAACGTACAGCAAAAAAAAAAAAAAGTACTTAAATTATAACTTTCTAACAAATTAGAATATTGGGAAAATATTTTTTATTTATATATATTTTTTACTGTATGTTAAACAGTTGATAATTCCTGAACTGATAATCGAATATTATTTTTATTTTATTTTGGTCGTACTCCTTGTACATTTTTCTACTCAGTTTCGAAATTTAAAAACAAAAAGTTACGTAAAGTAAAAAAAAAAAAAAAAAAAAAAAAGTACTTAAATTATAACTTCCTAACAAATTAGAATTTTGAAAAAAGAGAAAAAAAAAATACTGACTCTAGTTTATCTATAAAAGTTTATCAAGTTTATCATGTCAAATATTACTCTGTAGTTACATTTCTGCGGCCTGCAAAGTGGCTCGCATGGTTATTTTTACCCCAAGTTAAATCGTTCTCGAACTATAATCGAATGTTAATTTCTTTTTATTCCATCGTACTCCCTGAAAATTTTTTACATATTTTCGTAATTTCAAGTCTCATAGTTTTTGAGTACGTTAAAACAAAATGAAATGTAAAGTTTACTATACATAGTTTTCCTTAAAATAAGTTTTAAAAATAAATATAACTTATCAAAAAGTACATGTAACTTATCTGCTGTTTTACGATTGTAAAACGGTGCATGTCTGGAAACTTAATTAGGCAATATCATAGAATTATAGTAAAGGAATACAACTTTTTGTTTTAAGATTTTAATTCGGAATAATATTGTTACGTAGAATGGGATTGTTACGACTCTTTTTCTCACATTTTAATTTAAATAATGGAACAAAAAAAAAAAAAGCTGAAATGGCAAAATAAGTTGTACATAAGTATCATAATATGTTAACTAAAAAATTTTAATACAGCTTAAACAATTATATCTTAAATATTTCAGTAATAGAAATAGAACAGAATTAAAATACCTTTAAATAAAGGAAAAATAAATCATTATAAATTTTATTAGCTTTATGTTGATGGCCACTGAGTATTTTTGGATCTTCTGTGATAATGAAGGATTCCGTCATAGATTTTTCTGTCCAATAAGAATGAACCGATAAAGATAAAAAGACGAAGTTCTTTTTTTTTTTTTTTTTTTAAATGTTATACGGAGAAAAAATGATTACACTTGCTTTCAAAACTCTGATTCTAAATTTATTTTTATGTTTTGTTAAATTTTTATAAGTGTTTAAGTTTGACAATGATATCAACGAAATCCAGTGCAATATTTTAACAGCACCTAGCATCAACAGAGATTTGTATTTAAATTTATTGATTTCAGAGATTCCACAGGTGGTTGTGTTTAATAGACCATTCACACTTTCATTCTTCAATTTTTTTTAAAACCTGATGTAAGAAAAAAATTATAAATATCACCAATACTAATAAAATAATAATAATAAAAAAATGCCCAACCAATAGCAAACTAATTACAAGCAAATAAATGTGTAAGAGAAGAAAGTGAAAGAAATCCCTAAACTTTCTGTGTTTTCCCTTCGGAGAGAGATTTCTCCCTCTAATAAATGCCACTGATTGTTTTTGTGTATCTGCGCATGCCTTACTGCGCTGGTGCATTTTCTAAGTTCTTGTATCAAACGGTTCGTATTTTCTTGGGGTGTTGATTCTATTGTCCTGATTATATTTAGTGCAATAGTGAGTAATTAGCTTTTATTTATTACTAACTGAGTGGATAGTGACGTATCTTATAATCGCAAGATGAAATGGGAGAGAGGGCAAGGGCCTTAAAAACTTTGAATTAATAAAATAAATTCCCAAATAATGGGCTTTGCTTAGTTGCAAACTAAAGTTGTAGTAAAGTTTTACGTGCTGATTGTTTAAGATCTAAAACTTATAATTTGTTCCGAAATTTTAGAAATAATAATAAATATATAAAATTAAAAAAGTGTTAATAATAATAAAAAAAGGAATCAAAAAGAAATAAATTTAAAAGGTAACAATCTGATTTCTGAAATTTTTTCTCTCAATATGGTAGATAGGGGAAAGGCCTTAAAAACTTAGAATAAAATAAAATAAATTCCCATATAATGGGCTTTGCTTAGTTGAAAACTAAAGTTGTAGTAAAGTTTTACGTGCTCTTTGTTTAAGGTCTAAAACTTATATTTTGTCCCGAAATTGTAGTAATAATAAATATGTAAAATTAAAAAAAAAAAAGCGTTAATAATAATAAAAAAAGGAATAAAAAAGAAATAAATTTAAAAGGTAACAATCTAATTTCTGAAATTTTTTCTCAATAATTTGAATTAATGAAAGTCTAAAAGAAACAATAAAAACTAAATTCTCAAAATACTTTTGAAATTTTTTTATTTAATTTATTTTTCATATTATTTTTGCACTTCAAGTATAAAATATTTTTATTTCGTAATAAATTCAGAAAAAAAAATCTTATTTTAAATCCGGGCAACTTTCAGACTTTTTTTTTTTATTAATAAAATCAGTCACGGGAGCTTTAGATAACGAAACAGTTTATGATGGAATTTACAATAATGTGACACATATACAAGGTTTTCCAAAACTGAGATCAAGTGATTACCATCATTAAGTTAAATATAAATTATATTCAGTCTTAAATTAATTATTCCAACTAACTGAAGGGGATAGATATATTTCATATAAAAACTTCATTTATTTATAACAATATGAAAAAGGTTATAGCAGTCGACATGTTTCGGCATATTTTGAAAGCTCGAAGCATGTCGACTTACGTACCATCGTCATAATTTTTGAAGCAAATGAAGTTTTCATATCATTAAGTATAATTTTGTTTTAAAAATAAAATCTGTAATTAAAAATGAAATGCAAATTAATTTTGAGCGCTCGGCAGAAACCATATTTTTATTATACAGACATTGTTATAAGTATAAGCAATCATAATAACTATTTGTTATAACTGTAGAATAAAATTATTCGTATTACGCTGGGGGTTTTCATAGTTCCTTCCCTTAACATATTTTTTTCTGTTATACCAAGAAAGAAAAGCTAATTAATATTTAAATGAGAAAGTAACAAAAAAAAAGTAATTAAACAATGTGAAAAATTATTGTGGAGGTCAATTATAGCAAAGGGTGGAGCTAGAAGTCGTCGTAACTATTTCATTAGATTAGTTGAAATAGTATGTGTTTATTTTATACCCAAAAGTTCAATCATTTTAGAGATTTTAATTCCAACTTATTAATTTTAATTGATCTCCGTAATGATTCGTCATATCTTTATTTTTTTCTGAATTACTTTGACCTGCTTTATTTTCTATAAGATAACGATAAACAAACGAAACAAAATTTTATAATAATTCCCAGAATTCAAATGTATAAAAATATTTTAAAACAATTAAAAGGCTAATATTACAATTTCATTTCTGTTGAGGATGATATTTTATTATAACATTCATGATGATATATTAGCTCGCTGACCTAAACCTTTGTTTATCTTGTCCATTTCTCTCAAATTCATTTCTCAATAAACTCAACCTATGATCTTCACATTATCAATGCATATTTCATGATTTATTCAAGTAGGATAGGAGGGAAATAAAAAAGTCAATTAAACTTTTGACGAAGATTAATTCGGAAGGTTGGTAATCTAGATAATACATTTTTTTTCTCTATATTTCCAATGGCTAGGCAATATTTATCGAAGAATAGAACATAGGACAATATAACCTAGTACAGTATGACATAAAACAATTGAATATAAAAGAATCGAGCATGGAACAATAGAACATTGTATAGTAGAACATAAAAGAATATCACATTGATCATAGAACAATAAAACATAAAACAATTAAACATGGAATAACGAATATCAGACAATAGAGCAATTAAAGATAAAACAGTAGAAAAAAACAACATTTATAGAGCAAAGCATAGGACATAGAACAATAAAACCGAATAATAGAACATAGAACACAGTCATTGCTCAAGGAGGGCCCTTCTTCCTAATATCTTCAGACTTTAGTAGGTTCACAAGGAGTTCCCACATTGGTGAACGTGGTTACTTATTTCGATTACTTCTCCAGAATCACATATTGGACCAATAGGAATGGTTGTAAAGGCTATGCAATGAAGATGGGTGAATTGATCCTTAATCATCTCCTTTAAACAGGTGGAAGGTAAACGCAAATAATCGAAAACTTAAATAACAGAACATTAAGCAATAGAACATATAGCAATATCTCATTGAATATAGAACAATAAAGCATAGAACAAAACAGAACAATTAATCATAGAATAACAAACATACGACAATAGGGCAATTGAACATAAAACAGTAGAAAAAAAACAATATTTGTAGAACAATAAACATGGAGCAAAGCGCAGAACACTGGAATATAAAACAATAAAACTTAGAACACAGAACACGGTCATAGCTCAAGGAGAGCTCTAGCTTCCTAATATCTTGACACCTTAGTAGGTTCACAAAGAGCTTCACATCGGAGAACGTAGTAACTTATTTCGATTATTTCTCCAGAATCACTTATTGAACCAATAGGCTATGCGGTGAAGAGGGGTGATCGTCTCCTTGAAACAGGAGGAAGGTAAACGCAACTGCATTTCATCTTGATTTATCAGGTATAAGTGAAGAGATTTACATAGTAAATAAAAATATCTTTATTAAAAATCAAGATTTGAGTTTTTTTCTTCTTTTTTTTTCTTCACTGCAACGAAAAAGAATCATTATAACATAAGGTCTGCAACTATTAATGACAATAACGATTGAACAGAAGGTGAAAAGAGATCAAACATAATACTTGATCCATCAGAATGTTTCTAAATACTTACCTATGAAATTATAGAAAAGTCTTGGAATATTTCCTTAAAAAAAGATAAAAATTAAATATTAAACTTTTTCTTAAAAGTAACAAGTTGTTTTTTCTCAAAACCTATTAAACCAATTGATGAATATAATTACTCTGTTTTATTTGTTATTGCCGTTAGCGCCTGAATTTTTAATATTTTTTTTTAATTCATTAATGGATAAAGAGACATAGATTCTTTTTTTTTTAAACCAAAATGTTTTTGGTTTAATTTTCCAAAATTGTGTTTTGAGTATCAAAATTATATTTTAAAAATATAGTTAAAAATTCGAGGGATGTTTCAAAAAAGGCATATTTTTTTGTCAATTATATAAAGTTAAAAATTCAAATTAGACGAAAAATTCTTGATTGATTCACAGAAATAATTTTGTGTGTGTTTTGTTTCGTTACTTAATTAGAATATACAAATGCAAAACATATTTCTCCAATCATATTCACTTTAGGCTATTAAGTAAATAAATAAAAAAAATCAGTCAAGACAAATTTTAAACAAAGGTTCAGTTAAGCTTTATCAGTTTATTTTCTTTCTCGTTTCCTTAATTTGGACAAAGGTCCAATATTAATAGCTGAAAGAATGTAAATTAAATTCAAATTAAAGTGTTTAATTTTAAACATTCTTTCTCGTCGAAACGAAGTCGACACATTACATTACACTAAATTTCTTTTGGAGATAATATGACGCTGAATTCTGTTGGGAGCAATCAGTAAATTAGTTATGTCATAGAGTTTCATTAGTACTCAAGATAGTCTTAAAGTAATCAATTACAGTGACTGGTTGGTTTATAGAGTAATAAGATACGCTTCTTTTCAGGAAAAAAAAATCTCACCTCAAAAAAATAAGCGAATAAAATATTTTAAATTTCAGTTCGAATAATCTTTGTCTCAAAATGTCATTGTTTCAACTCACATATACCTGCCCTTTGACTGCTGCAAGTTGAAGCACTTCACTCTGAGCGAAGTGCTGTCAGTATCACTGATGACTGAATACTTTTTCATGCACCCTTTAACTCAGAATTTATAATAAACATACTTTTCATTCTTTTTTCATTATTTTGTATTAATTAAGGCTAAAATAAGTAAAAAATATTATATTTATTTTATAATTTATGATAATGAAATACAGTACGAAACGCCGGTGACTTTTTTTGCTTTGAAGGTAAAACACGGCTCAATTCGAATCAATAATTTTTTTATATTTCCAGTTATTTAGACCTAAGAGCTATTCATCATTGAAATTTCTTTATTTTATAAAATCAATTATTGATAAATTTTTAATTATGAATGGAAAAAAAAAGTTGTTTTTTTTTTCGCACTTCTTTTTTTTTTTTATTTTTTTTTTTTTAATGTTTTACTACAAATATAATTCCGATAATCTCACCGATTCTTTTTAATAACCATTGGACTGCTTTTTATAATCAGAAAATACCAAAATGTATTTTTCCTGGTAACTAAAGCGTCAGAATATATGCGCAATATAGAATGCCTCATACGAGTCTTTCTATAATAAATCATAAGCTTAGAATAGATTTCTCGTATTAATTTTAAGACGTAGAAATCGCTCTTTCACAGAGAGCCATAAAAAGTCAAATTAAAAGATTATTTTCTGAAGTTAATGGACAATAATTTTTTAGAAAAATACTCATTAAGAAAATCCCAAAAATTCCCTATTGTCAAAAGGGTCTTTAGAACGCATCAAAATCTCTAAATTTTCCCATTTGAATGACGTTTGATTAAGATAAGGATATTCTTACAACCAATTCCCTTTCAGAATCCATGTTTTAAAAGCAGGAGCCCATCTAGCCATTTTTTTCATGGCTAGATAAATCTGTGTCAAATCCCAACATTCCTGCCCCATGAAAACCCTCATTGTAATCCATGCAAAAATTCAATTTAAGCTCTAAAATTAACTTAATATAAATTAATAAGATGCATATTTATTTGAATTAGCCAAAGTGTCTTGGATTAACTAGCCTTTAGGCATATTATATATATATATATATATATATATATATATATATATATATATATATATATATATATATATATATATATATATATATATATATATATATATATATATATATATATATATATATATATATATATATATATATATATATATATATATATATATATATATATATATATATATATATATATATATATATATATAACCAGCCACCGCTGGGATATGAACCTAGCTGTTCCATTGGGAGGCGGAAGCTCTACCCTCTGAGCCACCGCGACTCTTTGTGTGTTTTCGACAAATACAAGAGAAACAATTTCCGAACATATAAATGAGAAAACAAATAAACAGACAAAGCCTTCGCCAAGTGCGCATTTCCTGCGCAATAATCTGCACAGACAGCCGTTCCGGTGATGATTAGAGCTGAGCATTTTCATGGAAAAAAAGTGGCGAATTAACAAACCAAGTTTTAAACGCCCTCTTTCATATTTAGTCGTCTTACGACTGGTAGTGGTCGTTAATTTTGCCTCATGTATTGCTGACATAGTAATAAAAGTAAATTAAAATAGTAAATGCTTTTCATTGCTTAAGCAGATTAAATAAAAAAAATTCTCCTTTGTAAAATTTAAGGAATGCATGAATTATGAAATGCAACAAAAATGAATTTTATCGTTTTTTATTCAAACCTAACCAGCACAAAAAAAGAGAATTAAATTAATCTTTTTGTATTTGATCTGATTGCACTTAATTCTCTTAACTATTTCAGGTACTGAGCGATAATTTTCATTCCTCTAACAAATGCGAACACAACATAAAATCGCGATTTTCGGCAGTGACGGTGTTGGAAAATCTTCTATTGTGAGTAATAAGCAAATTTAATTGTTTATAATATTTTAGTTAGTTAGGTGTTATAATTCTTGATGTTTGTTTCATATTTTAGATATGACAATGTGATCAAATATGTATTACAGGGGTTATCTCAGTATTTTAGGGCATGCAGTGATTATAGACATATTTTTTATTTTAAAATTACTCTTTTACTGCAACCTTTAATGTGCGTTTTCTTTTCATTTAATTTTCAACAAGGATTCTAAAAATATACGCGGGCAATGATTACGGAGAACAGAGTATATATCTCAAGTTTATTGCCTAGGGATAGTAATAATAATAGAAAAATCCGGGATCTATTTTACTTATTATACGTTAACCTTCCTCTTATATCTCATATTTGCTACAATGTGAATAGAGGAATGGTATGTGTTGATTTTTATATGCATTTTAAATTTTAAAATGATATTTAGTTGGGGCAATTATGGTAGAAGTTAGTTCACATTGCCCTTCAGGTCACTAAATTTACTGTCTAATTATCTCTATCGCACTAAAAACTTACATAAAATTTAAAAATGAAAAAGAAAAGAATTCGATTGAAGGGAAATATTTTACGTTTTTGTTCAGTTTGTGGGTATTGCAGTTTATAAATATATTTATTAATTATTTTATTAATAATTTATATAGTACGAGTAAATGTAATTTTTACAATTTCCCTTCATTTTTCAGACACTACATTTTACATAGGGTGTTCAAAAAGTCTGTATCTGTAAAGTAAAAGCATAATATCTAGAAATATACACACAGGATCAAAAATCTAAAAATATTTTTGTCAAAATTTTTTAATACAGTAATTCAATGATATTAAACTTGACTACCCAACCTTACCCTTTGTGGGTTCAACTTCAAAATCTTAAGTTGGAATCATCCCCCCTTTTCTTGAAGACTTCGGTTCGCTTGAAAAGTTTCTCGATCAATAAGTTTTGAATTTTGGTTCACAGATAGTACAGTAATCGCCAAATGTAAATGCGTCACGAAAAGTTTTTAAAGGGCAATATTTCAAGAAATACACGTCAGATCGGTGAAATAAAAATGGACGCATTTAACATTTCGAAATAAAAAGTAAATCTTTTGCTCATCAGCCCGTTTTGGGTCAGGGGGTCATGGAGGTTAAGGCTCCTCAATTTCATGATCAACGGCATGATTGTGGCAATATGCCGAAGTAAAGTAGCATTGCTACTTTACTTCCTAGATAGGCTAGTACCCATCGATGTCATCG